>NC_056748.1:470142952-470352952 GCF_019279795.1 Protopterus annectens
GAAATTCTCTCTGAATGCAAGGTAGAATCCGAATGACAGTGTCCAAATCGTGGCAGTGTTGAGTCCAAACGCTTTTGAGATACCATTGTAGCTTCCTCATATGCAGTTTGGCATTAGGAAGTACTAGAATGCAAGATGCCATGAACCCCAAGGCTTGAAGGACTGTCCTTGCAGTCAGCCTGGACATTACTGATAGCTGTTGGAAGTATAGGTGAAGATTCCTTTGTTTGTCCGGGGTAAGAAATGCCATCTGAGCAGCTGTATTCAGTTTCACACCCAGAAAACACATCTCTTGTGAGGGTACTAGACTGGACTTTATTTCGTTCACAGAATACCCTAGGCATCTTAAAACTGTCATTACATACTGCAGATGTTGAAGAAGTTCGTGCTTGCCTTGAGCCAGAATCAAACAGTCGTCCAGATAAGGATAAATTTGAATTCCTTGTAGCCTGAGAAAAGCTATTACTGGAGCCAGGACTTTGTGAATACCCTGGGTGCAGTAGACAAGCCAAAGGGCAATGCAGAGAACTGATAATGCAAATTCCCATTCCGAAATCTCAGGAATTTCCTGCAACTGGGCCTGATAGGAATGTGAAGATGGGCCTCTTTGAGATCCAGAGTCACCATCCAGTGATCTTTGCCCAGCATAGGTAACAGCTGTTGCAGTGTTAACATCTTGAATTTTGGAATTTCCAGAAAGGTATTTAGAATGGACAAGTCCAGAATTGGTCTCCAAGTATTTCCTTTCTTTGGCACTAAGAAAAGACGGGAATAAAACCCTGTGCCTCTTTCTGCAGAAGGTACTGCCTGTATTGCTTCCAACTGAAGCAGAGAAGAAATTTGAGTCTGTGCTTCCAGTCTTTGCTGACGAGGCACATCCGGCATACCTTTGAAAGGAGGGAATGTGTGAAAATAAAATTTGTAGCCTCGATTTCTTATGTCCAATACCCATTTGTCTTGGGTAACCAAATGCCAATTCCTTTTGAAAAGTCTCAGTTTTCCTCCTAGAGGGGCTGCCAGCAAGGCAGAGTCCGGCAGCTGAAGACACGGGTCATTGGGTCTGTTTCGAAAGGACTGACCCTGCCCTCCCCAGCAGAAGGGGTAGAAGAACTCAAAGACCTAGAAGTAACAGGGCCCTGAGAGGAAGCCCTACCTCTACCTCGCCTCGACCTGCCCCTAGATTGATAATCCGAAGAGGGAAAGACCATCCCTTAGCAGGCCAATTCCTACTGAACTTAGGGGCTGAACCTGTAAAAATCCTTAACTGTCTGCATAGACTTAGCTTTTTCCTCCATTTTTTCAAAACTGATTCTACTGGAGGGCCAAAAGAACATCAGATTGTAGAGGAGCATCCATAATTTGAGCCTTAACATGCTCTGACAAGGTCTGATCTTTAAGCCAAGCATGCCTACGAATAACTGAACTAGTAGCAGCCACCCTGGAAGAAGCCTGTAAAGCATCAAAACCACACTGCAAAGAATGCTTACCAACTTGGTCTGAAGCATGCACTAAATCCTGAAGCTCCTTACATTCAATACCTTCAGCTAAAGCATCTACTTTACATTTCAATTGGCCCAGCAAATAATTTTGATACCGAGCATATGAAACTGACAATTTAAAGCTCTCATAGCCAAAGTCGAAGAGGTATACAGTTTTTACCCCACCTATCCAGGGCCCTAGCATCCTTGTCCAGAGGAACTGGATTCCTAACCACAGAAGCCCTAACCCCTTTGGGGCCTTGAGTAATAGTTTCTGGATCAGCCCTAGGACTCTTATATAAGTACTTGTGAGCTTCGAACCCTGTAGTATCTATCTGGTTTAACCGGGCAGGAGGCAGAGAATCTGGGTTAAGGGCAGCCTCAGAAAACACATCCTGAACAACATCCAGTACAGGGGAATAGCCAAGGGCCTATGCTGAGGCAAAACAAGAATTCTCTTAGTCTTTTACGAGAATCAGAATAATCCTGGCCCTCCCATTTGAAATGTTCCCTCATGGAATGCAAAGTCTCAGAGAAAGAAAAATCTTCTGGAGGGGACGCAGAGGGAGTAGAGTCCTCAGCCTCCGAATCAGAATAAGGAGGGAAATCCTGAAGTTCTTCTACAGAGGAATCTGACTCATTGGAAGACTGAACCAAACCCTCCAACTCTGTCTCTACCCTGGGCCTCTTCACAGTGGGGGGCATAGAACCCCTAATTAAAGTAATCAAATCTTCAGCCATCTTTAACATGTGCTTCCTAGGGGACCCTGGGGACTAGCACCAGCAGGGGCAGACTTAGACTTAGAATGGGCTCTGCTTTGAGAAGGAGGAGGCCTAACTACCCTATGAGGGGAGGGAACCACTGACATCAGAGAAGCACCCTCAGCCTGGCCTAACACAGGAGAAGCCACTTCCTGCAGTAACAAAGGCTCCCCTTGAGACTCAGGTAAACTTTCAGAAGGAGCCGCTGAAGTAGCCAGTGGTACTACAGAACCGGCGTCCGGAGTGAACGCCTCATCCTGTTTGGACCGCAAAGACTTTTCTTTGCGTTTCTTAGAAGAACCAGTCATCGGAGAATCCGACGGCATGTTATAATTACAACGTTTACCAAACACCAGCCTAGCACAGTCCAACCGACGTTTAATAGTACGCTTGTTAAAAGTAGCACAAAAGCGACACCCAACAACGTCGTGCTCAGGCCCTAAACAAGGAATGCAGAGTGAATGGTAATCCCTATGAGGAATCTGTTTCCCACAAGAAATACAGTTATTAACTTTTTCTGACATCCGTCAATACTGAGGCAAGAAAAAGACAAAAGTGTCCCCAACGGGTACTTAGCCCAACTTGGTCTCCGGTCTGAAACTCGAAAACCGACAATTCCAGAACGCCGAACGGCACTTGCAAATTCTGCTTCTGCTTAGGACCATGCGGCAAGAAAGACTGAGGTTATGGCGTCAGTCATGCGCATTTGTACTGACACGTACTGACGTCAGTCTCGGGCGCCGATGACCGACGCCGGTTCTAGCCCTTTGGTATTCGGGCCGATGGTGGACAGCGGAATACCCATATGTCAGGACTGCAGCAATGGGAGACGAAGAACATCAGACTACTTCAACCAGGCCAATCTGCAACACCACCCCCTATAGGATCAAATTCCGACAATCCAAAGCAAACTGCTAATGCTTTTAATACCTTCTTCACTGAGACCATCCAAACACTTGCTAATCAACTAACAGCCGATAGCTCTGCCCTTCCAACCAGTACTAACTATCTTCCAACTCTAAACCTGTAACCTGTCCCAACTTCCCTCATCTGTAACCTCTTAAGTAAACTAAAATCTACTACCCCCTCAGCTGACCAGCTACCTGCTGAATACCTGCAAAAGGCAGTCAGAGTCATAGCTTATCCTGTATCATTGCTGATAAATATTTATTTTATTTATTTTTTTATTTATTTTACATTTGTTGACTGGGCTAGTCTAACTGGATATATGTCCATTTTCAGTAGAGGCCCGGGGAGAAAAGCTCCACATAAGCAAACATTTACAACTTCGGGTACAGATAAATAATTCTGTAACAACTTAAGGTACAGTACTATTTTGAGCTGAAGAATACTCATTTTATATAGACAAATATTATTATTAAAGGAGCAGAGGATAAGAAACAGATAGAGCAACAAACTATTTTAAAGTGGCACACAATAAGAAGGAGAGATAAAGAAAAAAAACACAAATAGATGTAGCAGCTCAAAGAGCAGTATTTAGCAGAGTTATACCATTTATCCTATAGTAGCATAGCAACTTAAAGGGAAGCAAGTGGCAGTAAGTAAAAAGAAAGTTTATATGGATGTTTTTATGTGTTAAATAGATTACTGCTACTTGCTAAGGAAGTACACAATTAGAAAAAGAGTATGTGAATGCAACTGTTAAAAAAATACTAAACTAAAGTAAAGGTGAGACTACTGTATGAGGCATGGAGAGAGTAGGAATCCAATTGCAAATGGTAATGTGGGAAGGCATAGTACCAGGAAATAGAACCATACAAGAACTCCCACCATCTGGAAAATCTCCTACATTATCCCCCTACACAAGGGTGAAAACTCCAGAGAATATTCTAACTATCGTCCCATAGCTCTACTTTCCCCATTAGCTAAAATAATGGAAAAGTGCATCCACAGACAGTTACTGACCACCTACTCCAGAGCAATTTATTGGCCAAATCTCAACATGGCTTCAGGCCTTTCCACAGTACAACAACTGCACTCCTATCCTTCACTGACAGCATCAATAAAAAACGTAATAACAATCTTCTCTCTTCAGCACTTTTCATCGACCTTTCTAAAGCATTCGACATGGTCAACCACCAATTACTTCTCAATATTCTAAAATCCTTTTCTCTGGACACAAAGACTATAAAATGGTTCCAGTCCTACCTTGATAATAGACAGCAGGCAGTGCCATGGGACAACAACCTCTCATCCCATCTCCCAGTTACCCTAGGTGTTCCTCAGGGCTCTATATTGGGCCCCCTCTTTTTCCTTAATATTTATCAATGACCTCAACCTAGCTATTCCTTTAACTAACTGTGTACAATACGCAGATGATTCAACAATAATCTGCTAAGATAAATCTCAATCCCAACTACAGACTCTAACTCAGACAATGTTCAATAAAACAGAAAATTGGTTTCTACAACGCTGCCTCCTCTTGAACCCCAAAAAAACCAAACTCCTCCTCTTCACTCCTACCCATAAATCACTCCCAATGAACTTTTCAGTCTTATCCAATAATGGTACACTCATATCTCCCAATCCAACAACTAAACTTCTAGAGCTAACCATTGATAACAACCTGAACTTTGAAACCCATATCAACAATACCATAAAAACTGTTAACAGGAAACTAGGCTCCCTCTATAGGATAAAACCCTTTCTCTCCCCACTAGCCAGAACCACCATTGCCTATTCCCACCTTAACTCCACACTTCTCTATGCTTCTTCCATATATACTAACTTGTCAACAAATAACCTTAACAAGCTAGCCAACGCTTACAATAGCATTGCCAGATTTGCTACTGCTTCCTCCTTTAGGACCCATCACTGCCATAATCTGAAACAATTAGGCTGGTTAGAGCTTCTGAATCAGATTGACTTTAAACAACTCACCATTGCACACAAAACCCTTTTCCAAACTACCAATACCCAATACTTGCTAGTCTCATTACCCAGTATAAGAACCTTTCAACTTTATGCTCATCTAATAAACTACTTGTATCAACATGTAAATCTAAAAACATGGCAGGAGATGCTCTGTTCTCAAATGCAGTTGGAAAGTATTGGAACCAACTCCCCCATGAACTTACATCACTGTCTTCATTTATACTTTTTAAACACAATCTGAAACTCTATCTTAAAACCCATTGGTTATGTCCCTGTACAAATCCAGACTAATCTCATACTATATCCCAAATACCCTCTCTTAAGACCTAATTCCTGCTCTATCTGTGTCATTTTAGATCAAGGCCTACCCTTGGCAAAAACATATCTTATCCTAATAGAGATAATTTAAAATACCTAGTTAAATTCTTCTGCATATAATTCTAAAGCATCCTACCTTAGGCAGTCAACAAGTATTGTTTAAAGTGTGAGCATTGCTGAACTGTTGAAGCTTGAAATATGTATTTGTTTAACAATTACTTTCTAGTTACTAATGAAGTCTTGTACATAAAGTCTAAAATATCTTATCTAATGCTTGTAACATGTTTTTTGTATAAACTATGAAGATTCCTGAACTGTTTAAAATTTGTAGTATTTAACTGTATAACAAGTAGTACCTGTATGTTAGTAGTCTAGTAATCTCTTGGAGCTTATCTCCCCGAGACTCTATTGAAAATGGACATAAATCCAGTTAGACTACCCCGGTCAAGAAATGTAAAATAAAATAAGTAAATATATATATATATATATATATATATATATATATATATATATATATATAGATAGATATATATATAGATATACATGTGACTACACATACACACCCAGAGATATGTACAATAAGATACTTAAGTAGTAGGCACACACAATATGGAACAGCTGCTATGCCTACAGTTAACACCCTAACAACTGGACAGTGGATGAGCCACCCATACAAATGACATTTGGTGCCTGCAACATATACCCACAGAGAGGTCATAGGATAAAACACCAAACACAGGTTTGCAGAAAAGGAAAAACTTTATTTGTGTACTATTACAGTTTTATATGCCATGTCATATATCTGTTCAGACACAAATGCAACTGTGAAACAGTTATACTAACTAACACAGTAGTCTGGAAAGGTTCACAACTGTTGCTGGCCAGGCCAAGCCCCCCAAACCATACAATAGTGAAGACAGACTGGGCCACAGGATACCACACAATCAACAGTAAGTGAAGCAGGTGTATAGTCCAGCAGCCTCTATCTATACTCTGTACACAGTCACTAGGTGGTAAAGACTTAAGTTGACCAAAAGGGATGCAACTGTTACATAACAAGGCATAACTGACACCATCACAGGCACACTGGTAAACAGAACAGTCTGTATGGCAGGAGGCAGTAGGCCTGCAGTAGCCCACTTTATGTAAGTAATGTCAAGATAGGTTAAATGTATGGTACTGTACATCCAGTTACTTTAAGGCAGCTCACCCTGATAGCCCACATTTTGTAACAGCCTAGGTTATGTATGGTGCATCTCCCCCAGACTCAATAATACAGGGCCATATACCACTGTTACATACACTCGCCTCTGGAGTGCATATGGGCACACATGTATTGTCAAGTGAAGCCCACGCATATATGGTCCCAGCCCCACCGTATGTGTGGGGGGTACAACAGCAGTGGAATGCTGGCAGGAATGGCAGCATGGTATACATATATGTGCATATGTATCACTATCTGTATATGTGTAGACATATAATGCTCTGTATATGTATATATCTGGGTGTGTATATGCATATCTATGTACATATGCACACCCATCTATATATGTCGATATGTACATGTGTAATTATCTATATACATCTCTGGATAATCATATGTACATATATATTCACCATATGTCCTGAACATGGGGTGTAGCCCTACCTCAGCCCCTATAGTCCCAACTTCATAGTGCAAGGGGATGTCAGGTATGTATAGCAGGTATATTAGTAGACTATTGCTACTGTAATAAGGATTGTCTTCACAGACATGGTATGTGGAAGGTCACACCTGCTTTTCACATGTGTGCCATTGGCTACTGACAGACATCCTAAGGGCATCATAGTACAGTATCGCTGGAAGCACATAATGCTCCTGTGGACTACAGCAGAGATATTGGCCAAATAGATGTGGACATTCTGACACACTCTGTACAGTCCAGAGGTATACACAGAACCCTTTAGTGCAGAACATGTGAACCAAGCTTGACAATATGGATGTTAACAGCCATGTAGATTGGTATAACACATAACGACTGGTATACATTCACCCCATAGGTTATGTATTCACACACCCCTGTCTGTCCTGATACATAATAACTACTGGTACAGAGATGCCATGGCCACATATTACCCACTAGATATTGACATACATCTGTACAGCATCCCACTGCTCTGTCTGACATACATGACTGTTAAGGGAGGCCCGGCAACTGTACATCTGGCAAGTATCTGGACATGACATCTCACTGGGTAAGTACACTAAGCTGCTAGGCATGTAACAAAGCACTGTGCAGGCTACAGGCAGACTGGTTCAATACTGGCCTACATCTCCTATGGGGGAATGCACATGAACCTGAATATATAGCAGACTCTAAAGGCATGTCATTGCACAGGGTAAGATACACCTGTGTGAAAGTGCATAACCACAACCAATGTGAACACAGCCACAGTCACATATGGTAAGGTAGCATAATATTACAGTATATGGACTATCTGTCCATCACCATCCTCATATGTGCCCCTCACACACTAGCACTACATATACTGGGCCGCTATACAGTGTGGCTTGATGCCTGTCTGTGGTATGGGACATGTGTGTATATGGTCCTGCAAACATGTAAGCCTATACGGTAACATACAGTGGAGCAGCATATAACAACAGATAGGACGGGACCTAGAACGATGACATCTACCACAGTCTGTACACAGGCTAATGTACATATTAACAATACACACACTGTCGACATTCACCATAAGTACACAGACCTCAGTACTGTACAAACAACCACAGAATGTCCAGGTTATGTCATCAAATATAACCCCTACTGTACATAACATGTGTAGCAGTCTGATATCTCACTGGCTTGTTATCAGATATGATGATACTAATCATGGTGTACAGCACATACGCACATCTTAATGCATGACATATGTACAAAGGTTGGCAGAGTTGTGGCTGGAAGCACATACACAGGGCCAATATTGACATGTTGCTATGATAACATCATGCATTTACTACTGTAACAGGGTTTGTCACAACTTATGTCCTATGAGGGATATGAAGTCAGTAACTGTCACGGCTTTCACCATCTACAGACTGCAATCCTCACACTACCTTCTGCAGTTCACAGATACATGCTGTGTGTGTAACACATGAAACCAAAGGCACCACACACTGCCCAGTCTGCAGATGACCCTACAGATGGGGAGTCCTCATAAACATAATAACTGACATGGCAGGTATTAATACATATAGGACAGCCATATTCGCACACACCCTGTTAAACCAACATTACTCCGAATGCAGTATAACAAGGCTAGGTGATGGATATACCTTGGTATCAGGCCACATGACAATGGTCTGCATTGTGGCTCAGGGCTGTAGTTTCTGCATTTGCCCACACAGGTGAGTATTGTATCCCCATCTAGTCACCTGGGTGACTATTGTGTGTGGCCAGTGCTGTGCATCACTTACCATGTATGTGTTCCTTAGTCCATGGCATGGACAGTGTCTGGGATATGCACACCTCCCACATGCATGTATAGTGACATGTGGAACTGTACCTGGGGTGTCTGGCCCATATTGTGTACACAGGTTATCATCAGATGTGCCAGTCTTGGCCACCTGTGGTGGAAACTGGTAACGGACAGCAGGTTTACCCTGTACCTACATTGATAGCATGCTAATTGTATTCCCTGGTGTCAGTGGCATCTGTCCATACAGGGCATGTTTACAGGCATGGTATGTCCTTTGTGGGTCGCATGTGATGGCACCACAGGTGTTGCAGGTGTCCAGTGGGGAACATGGGGAAGGTGCACTGTTTGCGTGTACATGCCTATTGGACAGATGGACAGGGTGCCATGCCCTCTGTAGTCCACTGCAGTCACTCCATAGTTACTATGATGTGGCCAATATGCAGTGTACTACCCACATATTGACTGTTGCCTAGGCATGTGTGTGTGTGAGTGTATGAAACATGGGTTGAGAGTGTGCTCTGGGCAATACTGGGGATGCTAACTGTGATTGCCTGGCCTTGATGTCACATGTATGGGTATGGATTTGCACCCCAGCCTCTTGGCTATTTCACATCTGTTATCCCTGTATGGTGGACATTGTGATATATCCTAGGGCCACCATATAAGAAATTTGCAATACCCGCTCCACATTGGGCCCAGGTGTCACACACTCACACCCACCTCCACACAGGATACAAGTTACAAACACACGCACACCCACACACACACACACACACACACACACACACACACACACACACACACATATACACACACCTGTCATGTCTGGGAGTAGAACCCCTACCTAACTAGTTTATTACACTATAGCACTACACACCTATAGTATACACCATAGAGATTACTGGAGTATTCCTTTCCCAAAGGTGTATATCACATTGGATGACATCAGCAGGATTGCCAAAGTAGGACATTCGAGTTGTAGTGAGTGTGGCTAGGCTAAAATGCATTGTTTCCTACACAGACATTGACACACACACAAAACATCCACAACCAACATGTGTGGGTATAGAACCCCTAACAGAGGTCTATATCACACTACAGCATGGAGCTGTTATAGAATGCACCACGGGGATTACTGGAGAACTCCTTCCCCAAAGGTGTATTTCAAGATGAATGACATCAGCAGGATTGCCAAAGTAGGGCATTTAAAATGTATTGTGACTAGCCTAAAATGCATTGCTCCTTACACAGACATTGAAACACACACAAAACTTCCAGAACTGCCATGGGTGGGAATAGAACCCTACCAGAGTTCTATATCACACTACAGCAGTACACAGTTATGGCACACGCAACAGGGATTACTGGGCTACAACCTTCCCAGAGGTGTATTTCTAGGTGGATGACATCAGCAGCTTTGCCAAAGTTGAGCATTTGAATTGTAGGGAGTGTGGCTACCCTAAAACGAATTGCTCACTACACAGACAGTGTCAGACAGACAGACAGACACACACACACACACACACTTGCACGTCTGGGATTAGAACACCTACTTAACTGATGTATCACACTACACCAGTACACATTTATAGAACGTGCTATGGAGATTACTGGGCTGCAGCTTTCACAGAGGTGTATTTCTAGGTGGATGACATCAGCAGCCTTGCCAAAGTTGAGCATTTGAATTGTAGGGAGTGTGACTACCCTAAAAAGCATTGCTCTCTACACAGACACACACACACACACACAAACACACACACACTTGCCAAGTCTGGGACTAGAACTCCTACCTAACTAGTTTATCACACTACAGCAGTATGCAGTTATGGGACACACCACAGAGATTACTGGGTTACAACTCTCCCAAAGGTGTATTTCACAGTGGATGACCTCAACAGGCTTGTCATAGTAGGGCTATGGGGAGGGCAGTGTGTGTGCATGGGCCATAAACCATTCATCTAGAGGTTGACACACCACATGTGGGCACACACAGGTTCATATTTCACAGGTACGTGTATACAGATGCTAGATGACACCTTCCTTGTACAGTCATGTAGCACAGCTAGCACGTGCACCACATAGTCTGTACTGCTGACAGATACCGGTGGCTAGTATCTACATTGAGTGACATCTGAACCTCATGTGGTTGTGGCCCTTTAGCTGTGTTCTGGGTGGGACAGACCTGGATGGCTCCTTGTCACAGTCACCCTCTTCCACACATCTATGTTTGTCTACCTTTGGCTTATTATAGTGTGTTGTCCTTAGATCTATGTCTGTATTCCTGTCCACTGTGTGTGCAAAGCATGTGTGGTGCATACTGAGGAGTATCAGCACTAACATCTGCGACTTCCAATTATGTCTGGTCCACTGGTGTTTGCAAACAGGGCCTTCATGTGTTTAAGTGTGTGGTCATGCCCAGTATGACCTTTCAGTGTGTTGTTGACTGACATTGCCTTCATTTCTCTGTGTGAGCATGCCCAGTATGCCCGTCTGTACTGAATGTGTGGATAAAGTCCAGGTAGTCTGTAATGCAGTGCTGACCTATGTGTTGTACACCTACAGGAAGCATACTGTTTCTGCAGGATATCCGTCGATCACATGGCATTGACTGTTGCTACATTTCTACATGGGATGGGGGGGCACATGTGCCTATTTCTACATTTCTACACAGGATTGGGGGGGCACACCTGACTGTTACTACATTTCTACATAGGATGAGGGGGCACACCTAACTATTTCTACATGTCTACAGAGGATTGGGGGGCACATCTGCCTGGTTCTACATGTCTACATAGGATGGGGGGGCACACCTGACACTTGTACACATTTGCTATGACTGTACTGGTATGTCAGGTATTCCATTTCATTCTGTAGTCTTACCTATCATGCTGCCTAGAGGCCTACCAGTGTACTACAGATCTTAGCTTTTATTTACCTACATATTAGTTTCAGACTTCCTACTCTTCAGAAGTAACATCCCACTGCCTGACCTGCTGTCATCTGTCTGTGTAGGCCTGGGGGGGAGGTTACCCATAGGCATCATTCAGAGGCCATAGCACAGCCTTTGTTTGTGTTTGTCTGCACCTGTCCTGCTGGCTGTGACTGTTGTTGGGTATGTGAACCCCCCTGACTGGCATGTGTGAGTCACTTACCTTGTGGGTGTCCCAGTATTGAGGGTGGTGCTGCAGGGCTGCCTATGTTGGATGCACATAGTACACTCCCTACACATGGTTGAGCACAGGTAGTGTAATGTTTGGCATCCCTTTTACTGTATATGAGAGTCAGAGAGAGTTGGCATTCCCTGGGTCCCTCCTGTGTCAGTGCATGCTATGCATTGCCTCTTTGCCAAGGCCAGGGCATACTGGGCATGCCTCCTTCTGCCTACTGGGGCAGGCTCAGATTGTTCCTCCTCCGAGTCACTCTGTGCCTGTGCAGGTCTTGGCAATGGTGGAGGGCTGTGTGTCCCTGCCCCGTGCTGTTCCTGCTGTAGCTGTTTCCACAGGCTCATGTTGTGTAGCATGGCACATACAAGGACAATTTGGGTACATGTAGCTGGTGAGTACTGCAAGGCTCCACCAGATGTGTCCAGGCACTGGAACTGTGACTTGAGCATCCCAAACACATGCATTACTAAAATTCTGGTCTGTGAATGTGCCTCATTATGGAGCTCTTGTTCAGGTGTGTGTGCATTTCTGATGGGTGTCAACAGCCACGGCTCCAGTGCATATCCAGCATCCCCCACTAGGTGACCATGAGGGATGTCCCATTGGCAAATCTCTGGTACAGCTGCATCAGATGCCAGATGTGGGAATCATGATAGCTTCCAGGGCAGCCAGCACACACATTCATTATTATCACACACGACCTGGCAGATGATGGAGGGGAAGCCCTTGCGGTTGATGTAGACCCAACCCCGCTCACCGGGTGGTGCTTTGATGCATATGTGCTTGCAGTGTATAGCACCCACTACCTCAGGGAATTCTGCTATTTGGTGGAACAGTTGTATATTGCTGGCTAATGCCTCACGGGTGTTGGGGAAATATACTTGCTCACCGACATGTGCTGACATGGCATCCAGAAACTGGTGGAGTACCCTGGATGCTGATGCCTGTGAGATCCCCATCATATCCCCAGTTGGCCTTTGGAAGGTACCTGTAGCTAGTATTCTTAGGCCTACACATACCTTGTTATCCACTGGGATAGGTTCCCCTCTGTTAGTTCTGTGTGTGAGGCGTGGCCGGCACAGCTCAACAATTTGCTGTAGGAGGTCCCTATCCACCCTATAGCGCTCCACTATCTCCAGCACATGTAGCCCCCAATAGGTTACCCTGGGTCTGTACACTCTTCTCTGTCTCCTCACTGTGGGTTGGTCGACAGCATTCACATCCTCACCACTCTCAGCCTCTTCCACAAGTTGTTGTATGATAGCTATTGCAGCTCCTATCATTTTGCTGTTGTGAGTGTTAAAAGTTCCCCACTTGTTTACACCGGTGGTGTAGAGTGTGGGTAAATCCAGAGGGGAAGGTGTTTGCAAAGTTTATAGTACTGTTCTGGGCTGGGCTGGTCTGCTGCCTGTGTAATTGCTGATTCTGATACATTTCACCTGCCAGCTATGCTAGTTCTCCTCGATTACCTTCCTACTGCTGTTTTCCCTTCTCATTGTCTTCCTGTTTAAGCCGGGGGTTCGCTGCACAAACACAGTACTCAAATGTGCACAGTGCTGCTATTTCCTGGTTTAGCTTTCTTTTTCTTCCATTAAAACCCTGTGTGCGGCACACACACCTGCTTAGGCAATGTAAAGAGTGCTAGGCAGATTCAGATACACCCCCTAGCTTAGCTGTGCTAACCTAGGAGCAAACCTGAGCCACAGGGCTCCAATCCGATTACAGTATGCCTGACACACTCCCCCATGATGTCACTTAACTTCTAGGCTTGCACCAAGCTATTCCTACTCTTACACTGTTGGGACCTGACTCACATGCTGGAGAAAACTGGGATTCACTATCATTCCCCTCATTTGCATAGGATTGCCTGCTAATGCATAGTTACATGTCTCACACTGAGCCTCCCTCCGTAGCAACCACTACTCACTGGCCATGTTGCCTTCTGCCTGCCATTGACTTGCATGGCAGAATACTGCTTTTAGTTAGCATGCTTAATTTAGGTTTATTTTGTTATTTTCCCCCTGATCCCATTTGCGCGCCTCTGCCCTACATTTAAACAGCCAAGATTCGCTAAAAAAAAAGTTGATTATTTTATTTTTTTCACTGTTTGCAATGCCAATGGCCTTATACTTGGCCATTGGTATGCTTACTACATGATATGCAGCCTTTATTTGGAGCTGTTACAGCTCCATTTTGGATTTTGCAGAAATGTACTCGGTTACTAACGAAGTAGATTTCTCCAGATTGCACTAGGCCTACATGGCCGGTTGCAAGCTTCCTGGATTGCTAAATCACCTCATTTGCAAAGATTTCTCCTGCAAATGGGGTGATTTGCATACAGAGGCTTAGTCTGTGCAGGATTAGTACAGGAGCACTCGTGCACGCCCCTGCAGGCTGTTCCTGGATCACACGGCAGACATATTGCCTGCTGGAGCTTCTGCTGCACCGATCTTGCACGCCGTGCAAGCTATAGAGAATCTGGGGGTATCTTTAACAACATTTCTCAAGCTGTTACAGGTTTAAGAAATTCTAGCACTTTTAATCCTCCTATTCACTCCTCACTCCAACTATTTGAAAGAATGTATGAAAAATACTTTAGATTTTTGCTTAAAAGACCCCTACTTATGGTGCTTTTAACAATGGGAAAATAATTTAGAGGAACTAGAACATATTAAATTAATGAATATAAGGTTTATGAAACCAGATAAGGGTGGCGGGGTGATGCTAATGAGCAAAGAAATGTATAATTGGAAGATGTTCAGCCTGTTAAATGACAACACTTATACCCCTGTTAGTCTCTGTGAAGTGAGTAGGGCATATAATAATGTTAGGACTCAAATGAGAGACCTATTTATAGTGGGTACAATTACAACTGAGAAATCTAATTATTTGAACATTAACTACCCTACCATTCCTAACATTTTCAGAATCCCTAAAGTCCACAAAGACTTAAATGACCCACCTTTGTGCCTAATAGTGGACGCTAGGGGGTTGGCTACTTGTGCTTGTGCTAAGTTTTTGGACAACCAGTTAAAACATCTTATAGAAAAAGAAACACAAATCTGTAGGGACACATGGGATTTCCTTAATAAAATAAATGTGCAGTTTAATATAAATGACATAATAGTGACAATTGATGTAAAAGATTTGTACACTGTAATCTTTCATGAGGAAGGGGTTAGCTGACTTTGTGATTTTTTATTCTATCATAATATTGATCAAACAAAAGTTAATTTCTATGAAGAACTTTTAGAACTGGTGCCAAAAAACAATGTTTTACTGTTCCAGGGTAAATTTTTTTTTTGCAAAAAGATGGGATGGCAAAGGGAGCAAGTTGCAATTCTCTCTTTGCTAATATTGTGTTGGCTGTTTGGGAAAGGAAATTTTTACAGGTTAGTGAATTCAAGGACTGTTTAAGGATATATGTACAATATTTGGATGACATTTTTATTCTTTGGAAGGGTAGTGAGGTTGAATTAAGTAGATTTCAGGAACTTGTTAATGGTACTACATCCTTTCTTAGGTTTACTTCTGAGATAAACAAATTTAAAATTCCCTTTTTGGATGTGATGTTAGAGGAAGACATTAGTAATAATGTTTGTCACTTCTATTTATAGAAAACCAACATACTCCAACAGTCTCTTTCACTGCAATAACGCACATCCTTTTTTTGCAAAAAAAAATCTGTAATAAAAGGACATTTTGTGTGAGCAGCAAGAATGATGATGAGAACTAAATATTTTTGGAGGAATGTGATAAAATAAAAATAATGTTTGAAAGTAGGGGATACCCACCTGAATTGATGAATAACATAAAGGAGGAAGTGATGAACAAAAAGCCACTAGTTATTTTAAACCTATATTGGGGAGTTCGGAAAAGAATGTAGTTATAGAAAAACAACTTGAATAAGATAGTAGACTGCTATAAGTGTGGATGAGTCATTGCTTTTAATTCGGAGAGTGAAAAGATTAAGGCAATTTTGTAAAAACAACTGGGCCATTCTAAAGGAAGACATTGACATATGTGACAAATTAGATGACCAGATCAGTATGATACATAAATGTTTAACTTTAAAATGCATTTTAGAGAAACGGGTTTATAAACCAAAAACTGCCGTAACTTGTAGAATGCGATGTTGCATCCACTGTAACTACTGCAAATATATTTTACTTTGTGATAATGTGACCATAATGGAACATAAATGATTTTTTAATGATAGATACAATTGTTCCACCAAGAGTGGTGTTTATGCAGTATTACGCCATGTCTGCACAGCATATTACATAGGTAAAATGCAACATTCACTACGAACACTGCTATGCGATTAGGAAAAATAAAGCTAATAATGCACTAGCTAAGCACATTACCTTGTATAATTAGTAATAGTTGAAGTTAGTTATCTTAGGAAAGGTATTGCAAAATGAGAGGGGCGGACCTTGGGCAGTCCTTCTTGAAAAGAAGGAACTCTGTTGGCAGCTGCGTTTGAACGCAACCAGCTATCCAGGTTTGAATGAGCATGTCTCGATCACAAGTGTGCTAAGATTAAAAGCACTGGAGGGATGACTTGAATTGCTAAATCTTGCAAGGAAATGAGTGGATACTATTTGAAATAGTGTTGGGATATATTCCTATTGTTTATATATAAGTATTTTATGATATGGCTGAATGGATTTCGAGTGTTAAGAAAAGAAAGGGTGTGTGTCAAGAATTGGAGTATGTGATAGCTTGACTACATAGTCCTATGTCACTATTATTGGGGATTTAAATTGTTTTTTTTGAAAAATGAGTTCATCTGATGAAGTCTTGGTTTTACACAAGACAAAAGCGCTTATCAGTAATTGATTTTGATTGTTTTTAACAATGTTGTTTTTAATGTTATTATTAAAATACATTCCATAACATCACGAGTGCTTCAGAATTTTTCTTGTTAGTGTTTTTGGGTTTACCCATCCAGTCATCCAGATTGTGTTTGAAGAGGGCCAATGAGGTGCTCTGTTTGACGTCAGGTTGGAGTTTATTCCAAAGGTGTGGTAACCTCTAGGAGACAAATCTGTCCCTCCACCAGGTTATATTGATGTCACATACCAGGTTTAGGTCTTTGGAGCGAGTAACCTGTGTGCTATTTGACTTACGGATATGCAGCATTTCCAATAAAGCAGAGTCAGAGATCACCTTATATGCAAGGCAGAGATAGCCTCAGAGTAGTCTGTATGAAACAGAATAAAGTGATAGTTATTTTAGCTGATCCACATAGGATAGCTGCTGAAGACCTTGAATTTTCCTTGTGAGGAACCTTTGTGGTCTCTCTAATTGCTGCAGGTGCTTTGAAAGGTACACATTAAAAGGGGTGTTGTACTCAATTATTGGCCTAATGAGTGAAGAGTAGAGGGAGGTGATAACTTCCTTTTCACAAGGCAGTGTTTTTACTTATGAGATGAGCCATATAGAATGCTCCTCTTAACACTGTGGAAACATGGTGATCAAAGACAAGGTTGCTGTTAGCATGCGTGTCCAGATCACTCACTACTGAGTGCATACTTGGGCCATTACCATTGATGTGGCAATTTGCAGGAACATCGCTCTTACCAAGAGGGATACTACTTTTTTGCATTAAGTTCAAGGCCATGACTTTGGCACCAGTCATTTGTTTGTGTGAGGCCTTCTTGAAAGAAGTTGACATCATTTGGAGATTCTATTATCACACCCAGTTTGCAGTTGTCAGCAAACTTTGTCAGCCACATTTCCTTGGTTTTAACTTGTACTTTGAAGAAATAGATTCTGAACAGTAGAGGTCCCAGGACCGATCCCTGTGGAATACTACTGGTTAAGGGTCTGCTGTTGGAGGTGGAGTCCCCTATTTTGACTGTATGGGTTCTAGTAGTGAGCCAATTCACAACCTAACTCACGATATAAGGGTTGATATCTCGCTGGGAGAGTTTGTCAGTGATGCCTGAGTGAGGGATAATGTGAAATACCTTGGCTAGGTCTAGGTAGGCTGTATGCACAGATTTCCCCTCATCCAGGACCCTGGTGACTGTCTCGAAGTCCACCAGGTTTAACAGGATCTAGTGTTTGAAGATCACCGAAATCTTTTTTGATAAGGTCCATGATGATTCTCTCCATGGCCTTGCAGATAAGGCTAGTCAGTCTAATAGGTCTATAGTTCCCTGTGTCAGTAGAAGTACCACCTTTGAGGAAGGGAATAATGGTGGCTGTTTTTCATTCAGCTGGGATGAAGCAGGTGCTTAGACTGTGATTGAAAAGAGTACCCAATGGAGATGCTAATTCTTGTTTGAGCCCATGTGGGATGCAGCCTGGGATGTTATCAGGTCCTATTTATGCTGTGTTTTGGCCTTGGAGATGGCATTTACAACCTACTCTTAAGAGATGCAAGGCAGGGGACAGATAGTAGGGATGTCATGAGGTAAATGTAGTGCGGACAGGGGAGTGAAGTATACACCTTCCCCCATCACTTCTTCCAAAACAATCCCAATTCTTGTCTGCATTATTTTGATAAAAAAATACATAATCAGTGTTCCTCAATGTTACAGGAACCTAATTCTTAATATTTTTGTTGCCTTTTTACCATATAAACCGACCCCCCCAGCACACATCTTTTCATCTCCTGTCTCTTCCTCTAACTATTCAGTATTTCCACAAATACTTATTTTTCCGTTATACTCATTCCCTAAAAATTCCACAATTTAACCCATGTAAGCCTGGTAATGATTCACACTTCCTTCTTTTATAATATCATCTTTTTTTCTCATTTCAGTTATCTGTATGAAATTCTCTTTATTTCCTCTTTCTCCTTGCAAAGTCTTCCTTCTTGTACATCATTTCTGCATTTTTTCTACTATCTGCATTATTTCCTCTTGTTTACACTTTACTACCCCATTCTCATCTAGCATTCCATCCATCTTATCTTCCCTTTTCACCTCTTTTCCTAAAAAGGGTGAAACTTGGTCTTGGTTTCCCTTTAACAAATGTTTGTCTGTTTTAATTCTTTTCTTTATTTTTCTCATACATTTTTCCATTTCTCTTACTCTATCACCTCCTTCATCCATTCCTTTCTCAAAATCTTTCAACATGTTTTTACTTTCCACTTTATTTTTACCCTTCTCTCTACTTCCAACAAAGTATTATATTTCTCTTTAAACATCCTCCACCATTGTATCCAGCTTTTTATAATACTCTCAGTGGCATTTCCCTACTACTTTTCCTTTTATTTCTATTTAATTTAGATCCCCTGTCAACCATTTTATTCATTTTTTTCTTTCATTTTGCCATTATCATTTAACACAGCCCATATTGACCTAAATCTACTTCTTCTATACACTGATTATGTATTTCTAACACATCTGCCACTTCCTTCATGCCACCAAAAGACATAACATTATATATCTCTGTTTTAAAAATTTCCCTTGTGTACATACACTCTCTTTTTCCTTCTTCTCAAATTGTCATATTGCATCACTTTTATCACCTTTACATCTTGTATCCTTTTCCTTCTTTTCATACCTTACAGTTAAAGTCCCCAGTCTTTACTGCTGATATGTTCACTATCACATTTTTTTATTCTTCAAACTTTTTTTTTTCTTTCTGATATCTTTGTATACATATATATTGCTATCAGCCTCACACAATTTCTATTTTTTCTCAAGTCACATGTCACCATCTTGCCTGGTATTACAATTGTTACATAGGATCATAGCAAGTTACCTGGCTACTGGGCCTCAGGCCCTTACAAGCCTAGCCAATAAATTAGCCCATGTTCCCACAAGCCAGCACCCAATGCCCCTGGCAAGCAGAGACACAGGTGGAATCCCAGGGGTATATTTTCTATTTCCCATCCAGCCATCTGTGTTCCTGTTAGAGGGATAATGAAGTATTCTGCTTGATGTGGAGAGGGAGTCTGTTCCAGACAGGGGAGTCTCTGGGAGACAAATCTGTTCCACCAGCAGTCCTACATATGTCTCAAACCAAGATGAGGTTTTGCATGTGGTCTCACAAGTGGAGTTTGGCTTGTGGATATGCTGCAATTTCAACAAGGTGGAGTCAGAGATTGTAGATCACCTCTGAGGAGTCTATATGAGACTGAGCAGAGGGACTGGGATTTTAGCCTATCTGCGTAGGATAGATTTTTGAAGCCCTGGATTCTCCTGGTCAGGAACCTCTGTGGTCTCTCCAGCTGCTGCATGTGCTTAGTGAGGTACATGCTGAAAGGGGCATTATACTCGATAAATGACCTGATAAGGAAGGAAACAAGGAATACAGTGAGGTTATGACTTTTTGTTCCTGGAAGAAATACACTTACTAATGAGGTGAGCCATGTAGAAAGCTCTCCATACAATGGAGGCAACATGATGGTCAAAAGTTAGATTGCTGTCAACTTCATGCCTAGGTCCCACACAACTGGTTGCATGCTTAGGACATAGTTATTAATGTGGTAATTTGTGGAGACATCACTCTCCTCAAAGGGGATAATGCATTTTTTGGCATTTAGTTTGAGGCCGTGTTTCTGGCACCAGTCATTTGTCTGGGTGAGACTCTCTTGTAGTATGTCTACATCACTAGGGGAGTTGATGACAGTGCCCACCTTGCAGTCATCTGCAAACTTGGTCAGCCATAGACCTCTGGTTTTGTCTTGCACCTTAGAGAATCCCAAACAGCAGGGGCCCCAAGACTGATCCCTGGGGTATGCTGCTTGTTACGGTTCTACTACTTGAGGTAGCTTTCCCTATTTTGACTGAGTGAGTTCTATCCATGAGCCAGTTTTCTACCCATCTCATCACTTATAGATTTATGCTAAGCTGGGATAGTTTATGTATTATGCTAGAGTGCCTGAGTGGGGGATAGTGTCAAAGGCCTTGGCCAGGTCAAGGTAGGCAGTGTGCACTGCCTTCACCTCATCCATGGCTTTGGTGACTGACTCAAAAAAGGCTACCAAATTTAACAGGCATGATTTCCTAAAACCAAACTGTGTGGGATCAAGCATTTGGAGGTTGCCAATGTCCTTGTTAATGTGGTTCATGATAATGCATTCCATGGCCTTTCAAATCAGGCTAATTAGGATGATTGGTCTATAATTGCCTGGATCGGTGGATGCTCCACCTTTGTGCAGAGGGATGACAGTGGCCTTCCTCAACTAGGCTGGGATGAAACCAGTACTCAGGCTTAGGTTGAATAGGGTGCCTAATGGTGATCCGAGTTTCTGTCTGAGTTGATGAGGATGCAGCCTGGGATGCTATTGGGTCCCATGGATGTTGTTTTTGGCCTTTGAGAGGGCGGTAATGCCTTGTTCGCTAGAGATAAGGGATGGGCGGGCAGGTGCAGGGGATATCCTGGATTACTGATGGGGGACAGAGGGGTGAAGTTTACACTGAACCTGTCTGCCAGTAGGTTGGATGTATCCACACATCTGTGTATATGGTGTTCTTGACCATCAGGTCTGAGCAGATTTGGGTGTTTCCATTTAGAATATGGACATATGTGAAGAAGGCCTTATGATTGTCTTTAGTAGATGTAGCCAATTTGGACTCAAAGTTAGCTTTGGAGGACTTCACTAATACCTTATTTGCCTGTTTAGGTCAAGGAGAGATTGCTTCCAGTTTGGCACCTGCTCCTTCTTGCTCCTGGACAGCATTTTTTTTCCTCTTGTTGTAGAGTTTATGTATATAATATTTATATTTCATCTTATCTTATTAACAACCCTAGCCCAGAATATATCCTAAAACTTTAATGTTTTTCCTACACAGCTTAATTTTTTTCTCTTTTTCTTGTTTAACATGTCTTGTATCCAGCAAACATAATACATCCAGCTTTCTTTTTACACCATTCAACAACAGTTAAGCCTCCCTACATTTATTATGCAGTTCACATTTAGTCCCGAAATAACTAAATCACCACCTTTCACTTTTTGCATCTTTTTTCACCTTTTCCTATTATTCTTTTTCTCTTTCTCACTCTCTCTCTACAACATAACTAACTTCTATCTACCCTAGTTCTTCCCCAGTTTGTGTCACCATCTTCCATTTCTTCACTTGCTAACCCATCATACTTATTTTCTGTTTCCATCTTAAGCTCTTCAACCATTAGCTGTTCCTGTTGCTCCATTATATTTCTGTCACTTTCTTCCTCACTTACTGCAATAATTTCACTTTCTTCCTGAATATTGTTCACTGCATATTGTCTTTCTTCCCACTCAGTTTCTTATTCATGACTATCCTGTGCTGGAAAAAAGACAGGTTTAAAACACAAATGGAGAGACCCATTACATTTCTTACAAAGTGCTCTACAGTTTCTAGAAGTATGACTTTGCTCCCCGCATTGCCTACATCTTTTCTTCATGCACTCCTGAACCAAATATGTTTAATCGTACAATAAAAGCAAGCCTTCGTTTGGACCCAGTACCTAGCATTTGTCCTTTTTTCATGTATTAGTACAATATTTGAAATGCACTGTAATTTTTCATTATCCATATCCAGTGTAACCCAGAATTCCCACCCCCCATGCACATATTTCTATCATCATACATTTTCTTTGTGTCACGCCCTTCATCATATATTGTGAGAAATAAGCTTTATGTTTAAATCCTTCCACGTCTGAAGTTCTGAATTGCACAGTCAATTTTCTTTTTAACCGTAAGCCAAAGTTCTTTCCAAGGGGATAAATTATTATTTTTTTTCTGTTTCACCTATACATTTTTTTTTGCACCTGGAAAAATTCTCAAAAGTTACTTCACAAAAAGTCTAGAAGATTTAGGATCTTTGCCCGGAAGTGATTACATAGGTACTTTTATATCCCGAGTAGACTCCAAGGAATCTTTTCCTCAGGTGGATAGCAAATGTTTGAGGTGTGATGGGTAAGAAAGAGATAGTGGGAACACATTTTTTGGGAGTGTAATTAGCTGGCAGACTTTAGGGATTCCCTACAGACTGCTCTGTTGGAGATGCTGGGTGAGCAGATTCAACTGACTGGGGAGATGATTTTTTTGAGTTATGCTACATCATCGGAATTGCCTAGACATAGTAAAGCCTTGCTGAATCTAATTATGGTGGCTGCCAAAAAGCAATTACTAGAAAATGGAAATCAAAGTCTAGACCAACTTTACTTGAAGTAGTGAATATAGTAACAGAGATAAAACAACTGGAATTGTGATATTTAGAAAAGGGAAGGAGCAAACTACATAGGAAAAAATAGGAATCGTGAGAACAATATATGCAGAGCAGCAATGAGGTTTAAGATGTAGGATTTAAATGAGCCATATAATGCTTAACTGACAATGACCGGATGGTTTATAAGTGAGTTTATTTTATTTATATTTATTGATATTTGCTAACCCACCAGATGCATATCTTTGTAATGTGGAAGGAAGCCGGAGCACTCAGAGGAAACCCAAACAAATGCAGGGAGGACATGCAAACTCCACACAGAAGACACTCCAGCCAAGAATCGAACCAGAGAATCTCTTGCTGCGAGATGACAATGCTACCGCTGCACCACTGTGCCATCCAGAACCAAGGAGAAAAGCTCCAGTAAGCTCCAGCTTACAGCAAATAAAAATTCACACTCCAGGATAGTACAATTAAAACTATAGAACATCAAGAAAATAATTGTAAGTTACATACACATCCTAACAAAACAAGTAGCTATGTACAATATGTATAAAATACAGAAAGTAAGGCTATCAGTAGCGAGAGGTCTAGTTGACCAAGATAGTTAGAGATGGGGAGAGACTAGTTCATATATATACTGATACATGTTTAGATGTTGTTAGAGTGAAATACAAGAGTGTGCTGGAGTTAGGTGGGGTCCAGACAGGGGCAGGTCTTGCTGTTAAGTAGATGAAGTTTGAGTTCTTTTTTAAAGAGTAATGGTTGGGTAATGGAACGTAAGTGTGTAGGGAGTTTATTCCATCCTTGGGCCACAGTGCATTTATATAGTAATTTGCTTACATTTTTCTTTGATTGATAAATATCTAGGAGTTGCTGGTTCAAGGTTTGGAGGGTCCGAGAGGGGGTATAGATGGATACTAGGGAGGAGAGAGATGGGCAGGATGAGGGTTTCTATAACATAGAGTGTATTATTTGAATTTGAGATAGGAGGAGTTGCTGGGGGAGTTCGAGCCATTGGAGAGAGTTGAGTGCAATGCAGTGATGGGAGTTGTAAGGAGAGGTGGTGATAAATCTAGCTATTTTGTGGTATGTTGGTTGGAGTTTGGACAGGGTTGTGGACTGAATGTTAGGACAGGGGCAGCACAGAGAAGAGAGGGGAGGAGAAGAGCATGATCCAGGAAGAGTCTAGTATATGAAGATAGAAATTTTTGTTACGATAGAGTAAGCCACGTTTCTGGTGAGTTTATTTATACATTGGAGTATATGTAAGTTAAATTTAAGTTCATCATCAATGATGTCACCAAGGAGCTTTGTGTGGGGTTCGGGTTGAATGATGGTGTTATTGGAGGATGTGATAGCAAAGGTGGATTTATTATGAGAGAAAGAATGAGGGAGAAAAAGCAAGAGTTTGTTTTTTTGGGGGGGTTAGGATGAGTAGATTGTCAGACAGCCACCTTTCAATGGTTAGAAAGGTGTCTTGAGTTAGAGTATGGAATTCAGAGATATTACTGGAGAAGGAGATGAGAGTCGAGTTGTCAGCATATTGAATTAGGGAGGATTGTTTGCAGGCTGTGTGAAGGTCATTAGTGAAGATGTTAAATAGGAGGGGACATAAGATGGAACCTTGGGGAACACCACATGGAACTGAAATGGAGGTTAAGGAGGAAGAGATCCATCTGATAGATTGTTGCCTACAAGAGAGGTAGCTGGAGAACCAGGCTAAGGAGGCAGCAGACAGACTGAGATTAGCTAGTTTAGATAGGAGTAAGGGGTGAGATACAGTGTCAAAAGCTTTGGAGAGGTCAAGGAAGAGACAGGATATGAGTTGGTTATTGTCACGGGCTTCAGCAACGGTGTGAGTGAAAGATAGGAGGCAGTAGCTGTGCTATGGTTTGGCTGGAAACCATGCTGAGTGGGAGTAAGAAGGTTTTCTTGGAGTAGGTAGTTGAGAAGCTGTGTATGTATGCATTTTTCAAGTATTTTAGAGAGAGGGAAATAATGATAGGTCTAAAGTTAGATGGGGGCAGTAGGGCTCCCCCCTTTGTGGAAGGGGATGGTGAAGAAGGATTTCCAAATGGAAGGCACTGTAGCTTCTTGAATGGATCTATTGATTAGTAGGGATCCAGGATAGGCTATGGATTCAGCAACTAGTTTGAGGAAGATAGAAGGGAGATTATCTGTGGAGGGAAAGTAGGGTTTAAGCTTTAGTAGAAGTGACTTAATGTAGGAAGTAGGTAGCAGCAGAAAGGAGACGAGGTTTTTGTTGAGTGGGGTAGAATGGGTGGGGGGAGTAGATGTGTTAAATATAGGTGGTTTGAGTTTTTAGACAGTCTCAATGAAGTGTTTGTTGAGGAGTGTAGCAGTTTCAAGAGGAGTATTTATTTGGGAAGGAGGAGGGGTTGGAAGAAGAACCTGGAGGGAGGAGTTTAAGGTTAGACCAGAATTTACATAGGTTGGATTTGCAATTGATTTGGGGAGAGTTGTAGTAGGACTTTTTCTCATTATTGCCTTGTTTTCTGACAAGATTACGGAATTCATTGTAGTTTTGCAGCAGGGAACCCAGGCTTTCCAAGCACTATCTCGTTTGTGCATAAGAGACCTAGCATCCTTAGAAAGTCAGGGAGCGTAGTTAGATTTAATTCTAGTTCTCCTGGAGGGGACAAGGGACTTGAGAGTGTCTAAGAAAATGCTATTAAATTTAATCACTGCATCATCAACTGGAATCTGCCTAAGGATAGACCAGTCAATACTAGACAGTATGGAGTTAAATTGTGTGATGTTAAAGTTAGTGCATTTTCAATAGTCTCTATAAAACTGAGATTTGACTAGTTGTGGAGAGTGTCTTAGGATGGAGGTAGAAAGATGGTCACTTAAGGAGTCTGGTAGGGTATCTGGACTTTGGTAGAGGTTGGGGGAGTTAGTGAGGATCCAATCAATAGTGGAGCTGGAAGAAGAGGTTTTGTGCAGGTGGGTGGGGAATGTAATCAGTTGATGGAATCCCTGTAGGTTGATACTACTTTATGGGAAGTCAGCTGTAAGCTTGGACCAGTCGATGTTGACAACTCCAAGGATGACGGTCTCATAGTGTATGTTGTGGGTAAACCAGGCCAGGATGTTTTCTAGGGTTGGGATATTATTACCATTGGGAATATATACAAAAGCAATGGAAAATTTATTGTGTGGGTTAATGTGGCATTTAAGGATGATTAGTTCAGCTGGGTGGAAGTCAGGGATTGGAATGGTAATAGGTGAGAGATTTAGGGCATCAGAGTAGGGGATGGTGACACACCCTTCTTTTTTGGGGACTCTATCACAGCGGTAGATATGGGGTTTTAACCAAGTTTCAGATAAAGTTACAATGTGAGGAGAGATATGGGCTAACCAGGTGTATAGCTCAGTGATTTTGTTAGAGAGACTTTGAATATTTAGAGAATAGATAGCTAGGTGTTTGTGTGATATAGTGTGTTGATTGGGGGGATGGGATTGGTCTTCATGAGGAGGAGAGTGGGTGGTAGAGGGAGGCTTGTGGGGTATGTCACTGTGGAAGGTGGTGTAGAGGGGCCATGATTAGTGTAGATGTCTCCAGAGAGGAGTAAGTTACTGATGAAGAATGTAAGAGGAGTTATCAATAAGTGTAGGTTGTATAACTCAGATTTGGACTTACAGGAGAGATGATAGTTCTGAACTAAGGTTAGTTTGTGAAAGCAGTTTATGGAGAAGTTGAAGACAGATGGAAAGATGGTAAAAGAGTGAGAGGTGGGAAGAGTTACAGTGATTCAAGAGGTAGGAAAGCATATGTAAGGATGGGAAAGGTTAGTGTGAAAGGAAGTTAGAACAGAAAGAAGTGCAAGAAGTGGAATGGTAAAGAATATAGTTTGCATTTTTATAAGGGAGGAGAGTAATTGTAGAATGGATGGAAGAGGAGTTGTTGAGAGACGTGAAGTGATGTAGTTGACTGGAGGCAGGAAGTGGGTTGTAAGTAGATGAATCAGACAGGAAGGGGAGGGACATGATAGAATAAATGTAATTGGATTGGGGATGGGTGGGAATGAGCAGAGCAGGGCTACAGCCACACAGAGAGATCAACAAAAACAATCAAGACTGCAGCTACATTTGGCAAAAGTGGGAGCATGGGAGGCAGTATAGGAGGTAAGGCAACTCACAGGAGTTATTCACAGTATTTCCTTAGGAAAAGAGTTAGCAGGACATGGTACAAAAACATGCGGTAGACAGTGAAATAGAGAAAATGCCAGATGATCTATCCAGGGTGGGAGAAAGAGAGATGGGCAGGGGGTGTACCGCAGACAGGGAGCTTAGAAGGATGAGTAGTTAAACAAAGAGAGGAAAGGGGGAGAACAGGATAGATAGAGAAGCAGGGAGTGGCCTGAGGTGTGCTAGAAGCAGCCAACAATGTGTGAAGGAGGGCAGGTGAAACTGGCAGTTTGAGTAAACAGAAATAGCAAGTACCAAAAATTCACTCAGTTACACAGCAGAAGCAACAGATATAAAATAGCGCAAGAGGGATATGCACACCCACAGAGAGATCAATAGAAATAATCAAGACTGCAGGTACGTTTGTCAAAAGTGAGAGCATGGGAGGCAGAACAGGAAGTAAGGTGACTCACAGGAGTTATTCACAGTAATTCTGTTGAAAAAGAGGTAGCAGGATGGAGTGCAGAAACAGGCAGTAGACAGACAAATTGAGAAAATGCCGGAGGGTCTATCCAGGGTGGGGGAAACAGAGATGGGCAGGGAGGGGGTACAGCAGACAGGGAGCTTAGAAGGATGAGTAGTTAGAAAAAGATAGGAGAGGGGGAGAACAGGGTAGACAGAGAAGCAGGGAGTGGCCCAGGGTGTGCTAGAAGTAGCCAACAATGGGTGCAGCCAACAGAAGATCAACAGTATGAGTCTTAGCTTATCAAGTGAATGTAGCAGTACATACTTTATGTACACTCAAAGTGGAGAGAGGCACGAATGAAGGATCTTGACTGCAGGTAGTTTCAGGCAGGGTTAGTCTTTGGGATTGTAGATGTGGATATAATAACTTTATGTACACTCCAAGTGCAGGGAGGCACCAACAAAGGGTCTTGACTGCAGGTAGTTTCAGGCAGGGTTAGTCTCTGGGCTTGTAGATGCGGATATAATAACTTTATATACACTCAAAGTGGAGAGAAGCACCAGTGAAGGGTTTTGACTGCAGGTAGTTTCAGGCAGGGTTGGTCTCTTTGCTTGTAGATGTGAATATAATAATCTTATTAGGCTGCAGCACACCACGGGTCCACTAGAGAGGATAAGAGGAAAGAGAGAGTGTATAATGTTTGTGACTACAGTTGTTTCAATGGTGTCTGTGATGTAAACTGTTTGCAACTAAAGTGGTGTCATTTTGTATGTTTTTCATTTATATAAATGTAAGATTTCCTTTGTCATATGTGAAAATTTAATAAAGTTGTTTGGAGGGGGAAAAAAGTTACTTCATAAAAATCCTGACCCCAAATATATCAAAGCTCATTTAAAGTAAATCCTAATGGCAAAATAATGTTGTTCATGATGTCACACCTATCAATAGCAGCACTGGCTTTTCCTCATTATTATCACTGGTATTTTTTCTGAAGCTGCTGCTGACAAATACCGCTCTTCATGTTGCACACTGCTTTTTGTTCCTTGCTTTACAGCACTTGCGTATGTGTTTTATGTATGCCATCCATAGTACCCAGTTATTGAGGCATATTCTTTAAAATGGTTACTCCGGTGCCAAAAATAGCTCTGTACTTTCAGCCTCTGTACTCTGTTTCTACTTCTGTGCCACAGTTTCAACTTCATTATAGCAGTGCTTGTTCCATCACAGCACTCCAGCTTGCCTCCTTACCTTTATTTAGTTCTCCTTCATTAACTTCTCCAATATCTCGGTACCCAAACCTTCACTTGTCATGTCTGTAACTAGAATTTGATCTTGCTGTGATTCTCTCTCTAAACTTATTCCAGCAGCATTTTCTACTCCTTCCTCCATCTTGGAATTCACCAAGCGCTAGTGACAGCTCTTCTGGTGCTACCTAGTACTTAGGAAAAAGTAGAAGTTCCCTGTTGTCCTAGCCAGATTTCCTTTACTCAATATGAATACCACATCAGATCTGCCCTGAAAAGAGGCCATTGGTACGGTGGAACTAACCTGGTCAAGAAAGTGTAAATAAATAAATAAATACAATATTCTGTTTTATCATCTATCCTTTAGTTAGTGCTTATGTACCTTACTATTGCTTTTCATTTCTCTAACCTGACCTTCCCTCTTCCTTGCCGCTCTTCTTTGTAATATGGACTATTAGAAATTATCTAAATCTTTATTAGTGTGGTTAATACATATAATTTAAAATGTATACATGATGTCTATTTTAACTTATCCTACTTTTTGCCTGCATCTTGGCTAGTTACATTATATCAATTCACTGATTTTTTTTTCATTGTGCGATGCTGCCTTATTTTGTGTTTTTCTGTATATATTTAGAGCTCAATATGCGAGACTCTCTGGAAAACCAAATGTATCTGTTATTGGGTTTTTAGGAGGGGGAAGGAGCTTGGGAATTCTTCAGACACAGATTTTGATAGGTGCACTGTTAGTTGTGAAGCTGGGGTATTCACTACCTGATGAAAAAGGTGTCTACACTCTGTTATTTGATAATATATTAGCAGGAACTGCTACTTGTTTAGGAAGCTGGAATGAATGCCTAGGGTAACCAAAAAGAGATTAACAGGACAGAAACAGACCCCCAACCAAAAGCACTTAACAAAATCCCCATCAGAGTGGTCAAAAAAGTTTCTGACCTCTTATAGGCAGTATAGCATGTGCTGGTGGGATAATACTGCTGCCCACCTGTAGCCATCTTAAGATTTATACTTCAGGATGATTACCAACACTTGAGGAAACACATACAAAGGGAAAAACAATAAAAAGGAGCCACAATCAAGAAAAAGGGCAGTTTTTCTTAAATATTAATTGTATCGAAATTGTTCTAGAGCGCCATGTCATAGGTATGCAAATAGTATTAAGAAATGCAAATGCTTCCTTGTGAAATACTAAACGGCCCTTTTCTCTAGGTCATCAATTGTGATCAGCTGATTATTTTCTAAGTCAGATGATTAAGCAGTTTTGGATGATCTGATGTACTCCACTGCAGTTCATCAATAATTAGGCACACAATGGATGGGAGATCCCACTACATGCACCAGCTAGAATTCTTTCCTCATACTTGGCACCCTTCTAGTAATCTGTTGGTATCTGTGAGTCTCAAGCAACATTTTGCAGCCCATAGTAGTGTAATCCACAGCAGTGGTTACTGCCATTATTAAATACACTGTCAAGTATTATCCTACCTATAGATTTGCCTCATAATGTTGAAATGAAAATAATCAGAATACTTTGCTTGCCCGTGCCATAACAAAAAGCCACCAAATCAAAGAACCAAGTATAGCCTATTCTGCAGGGACTTAATGTTACTTGTGCTGGGTTTAAAATAATTTATTGCATGCTCTCCTAGTCAACATGGGGGTAATTAAAACTAGTACGGCTAGTCACACAGTGACTGCTCTGTGTCACACAAAATATATAAAAAAAAACTTTGTTGCAGGGGACAAGTTCTCCTTCACCTCCAATGTGGAACCAAGTCCCCACACCATCAATTAACAAATATGCCTAATCTGAGGCCACACAAATTTAGAAAAGTGGGAAATGTGGAAAACTTTTTTTTCTCTCCATCTTCTCAGATTTTTGCGAATCAGAGCTCTAGCTTTCAGTAAACAACAAATCCCAAACACTTGCGGAAGAAAGTCCACTCCAGATACTGTAGTTCCTTTTCTTTAATGTAGCACAAAAATAAAAAAAAATGTGTATATAAAACAGTAGATAATAAAACTAAAGTGAACACAAAGCGCTTTTTGTCCTACCTGGTTGTGAGACTTCTTCAGGTAAAATCATTCACTGAAACCAGTGCATTTAAATACAGTCCCTGTAAAGTCGGCAATGTATAATTCAAATGTAGGATGCCATGCCATGCTGCATAGACAGGAATGGTTTTTTGCGCACTTTTATGTATTAGTATATTTTACCTCATTTTTCATATGTAGGATGTCATGCCATGGTGTATAGACAGGAATGCTTTTTGTGTACTTTTATGTATTAGTTTATCTTATTATACTTCATCTTATTTACTTTTACATGCATTTTAAACATATACATTTTTAAATAGTTTTAACAATTGGGTGTTTACATAATATGAAGTCTGACCTACCATGTTACCACCCAAGACAAGAGTATATATATTTCAACATATACACTTGTTTGTATTAACAGGATCAGATGGCTTTTTAAAATAACTGTTTATTTATTGGGTGGACTTTCATACCATCACTTAGTGTGGTAGGAATAGCCCTCACCCATTGGCTGATTAATAATATGCTTGCACCATGGACTTATTTAAATGCACTGGTTTCAGTGAATGATTTTTACCTGAAGAAGTTTCACCACCAGGTGGGACGAAAAGCGCTTTGTGTTCACTTTTGTTTTATTATCTACTGTTTTATATACACATTTTTTTTATTTTTGTGCTATATTAAAGAAAATGAACTACAGTATCTGGAGTGGACTTGCATTCTTCTGCAAGTGTTTTGGATTTGTTGTTTGGTCTTCTAACTTTTCCTGGTTCAGCATTCAATAAACAATATTTATTTTCTCTTTGTTGACTAGGTTAGTCCCAGTAGGCCAATGTCCACTATTCAGGGGAGTTTCAAGGTGGTATTCATGCTGACTATAAATATACCATATAAATATCAGTTCTTCACTAAACTGTCGACTAAATAAACCACTGATATTTCTTGTTTTGTTGTTCCAAGACTCTATAAACAACATGCAATAAAGAAAAGATTGAACACGTGTGTGTGTGTGTGTGTGTGTGTGTGTGTGTGTGTGTGTGTGTGTGTGTGTGTGTGTGTGTGTGTATTGGAACACGTGTGTGTGTGTGTGTGTGTGTGTGTGTGTGTGTGTGTGTGTGTGTGTGTGTGTGTGTGTGTACTTGTCTGTTTCTCTCTCTCTGTAACATTTTATCAAAAAAGGAATGGGGTTTGATACTTTAAAAGCAGCTTTCGTTAAGACCTCAAAAAGCTTTGTGTCAGTCCTTATCTCTGCATTACAGAGAGATTATGTGGAAGAAAGATATCCAGACAGTTCCAGCAGTACCAGGAGCAGCAGGTCTAATGAAAAAAGAATGTACAGCTCTACTCAAATATGCTACCAATATATGTAACTTTGTATGAATTAGAGAAGAAGTCATTTCTGAGCACATTGTAGGTACTGAAAAGAGCACTTGTGGTTAACATCAAAGACTGAAACAGTACTAATTTCATGAACTCTAAATGTACCCTGACTTAGGAATGGGATCCATTTCTGTTATGGTATTACAAACCCAAAATTCTTGGGAGAAACTAAAAGGGAGAAGCTTATACTGACAATTCTACCAAAGGGAATCGTTCTCAGCTTATGTTATGTCCACTGCTATTAGCTTAAATCCATTAAGTGTTAATAATAAAATTAAACACCTGCTGCATGTTTAACACTAAATGTTAACAAGCATATACATGGAGACACATATAAAGAGCTAAGCACCAACATTTGGGAGGTGAATGATCATTTAAACTGTGAACCTTTCCTGGATTGAGTACTGTGTATAGCAGCAGCATTGATTATTATCTTCCTTACCTAACATGTTTCAACATTTATTTCAAATATGCTCTAAATTTACATGAAAGAAAATATGACAACTGATTCATTGCAATGATATAATTCAGCTGCTCTGCATAGATGTAGCAGCTAAAATCTTCCTTCAGAACTTGGTCTCTCATGCATATTGATGACTGCTGATACTGTGTATGAATCACACATACATTAAACTGCATTTTCATAGCCTAGGCAGTAATACTTCCTTTTTATTCTGGACAGTGTTGCGTAAGAAGTGAGAAGTGTTATGCAGCTTGTGAGATGTTTGAGTGCCTTCAGCAGAGGTGACAGCGGGAGGTGTAAGATTCAAATTAACATGCTGTACCAGACAGATTTTATAGTCATATCCTGCCACCTTTGGTGCATACTTCTTAGAGTTAGCTTACATCAAAGGCATCAGATAAGGCTTTTATTTACTCACAACACACTTTGGGCTTGCTGGAGTTTCATAACATAATAGTGTTAGCAGTTCTCACAAGACAAATGGCTTCATTCCACTTCATATTTTGTCCATTTGCAAAACAAGTGCTGAGAATAACAGAGCATTTATATATTTCAAAAACATAGTTGTCTGGGCAGCTTTTATACTAGCTAACACCTCAACTTGTTGATTTTCTGAATGGCTTGCTGCTCATATCTCTAATAGGAGCAATGATTTTCCATGTTTGCAGGAAAACACCAGGAAATCTCAATTCTGACCTTGTTGAGTATAGGAAAACTGAGGTTCACGTCTTTTGGCATGTTAGGCCAAACAACTCATTTCCTGTAACTTGTAATTTTTACTGTATTCCTTATTTATTAAACTGCCAGTTGAGTGCACAAAAAAAAAAAAATGAGTGGCATGGCATTTGAAAGTTTAGGCTAGGAACTCATTTCCTGTAACATTTACTATTTTGTGTTCTACTTAATATAATGCCAGTTGTTATTGAGTGTTTATTAGTTAGAATCTGTTTTAGTTTTGCATAGACAGAGATGCGCTAACACTTGTAATGGAATCATGTTGAACACTGAAATTTACACTTAAAAATGACAGGTATAATTTCTGGACTTCATCTCATGAAAATGGAATTATGTTAGAGCATGTCTTATAGCTGAACTTATTGTTGGAATTCATTAATTCTGTCATTCTTGCCAGGTTAGATAGATTAGCACATACCAATCCTCTCTTTCATGGAAATTTCTCTCCATTTCTGGAATGTTGTAAGTACCTCTCTATCTCGCTCTCTCTCTCTCCAGTTAAAATGTTATGGCCTTAGTTGCTAAAGAAAAGGAGACCAGACATGAGTATCTCATTCTAAATTTGCTTGTATATTTTAGTAGACATTGTACCTATTCATTTCTTAATTCCGGTGACAAATCTTAGGATAATGGCAGTTTATGAGCATTCCAATTTCAATTTTGGCTTGATGCATGACAGTTTAGAAGGTTCAACACTTTCATTGCGAGGAGATTGACAGAAGGCCCACATGCAGTCTCTCAGTTTAATATGAAGGTTCAGCTTAGAAAGGTCTATCCAATTTACTTAAGACTTCTTGTATTGTTTCTTTAGACACTGACATGGGATGTCCCCAGTCGACTTCTTAAAATCATACTGTTCCTTCTGGATCTTCTTTCCTGATGAGTCAATCTATATTGGAGCTGACAGAAGTGATCAGTAGATTATCTAAATCATATGAAAATTATGACGTAGAGACCTAGGCCGTGTACAGTCCTTAAAGGTACTTACTGTATGTTGACAGATGCTGTGAGAGTTTGTACACAACTTGAGAAGGGCTACTGGAAGCTTTTAAGCTTTTTTTTTTTTGCATTTTGGGGTAACATACTTGAACATTGGCTGTAGATGACTGCTACTGCTGAAGTGACAACCCAACCCCATGGATGCAAAATTGGAAAAAAGGGCTTGTGGATGGATATCAATAACAGGTGTGGAGTTTATGGGTGCGATATTCAGTGATAATGAAAAGTGTAGGAGGGCATTCTAAGGCCAATGTCAAGAGACATTTTATATTTAGAAGAGGGGGTATTTGTTTTATAACTTTTTCTTAGAAGATGAGCCACTAGAAATGGAAACAAAGTCAAAAGATATTGGTGGGTCATGATACATTAACAATCAGAAGCCATACCTATGCTCAATAAAGAATGGGAAGCAGGTTTTAGCTGTAGATACTCGAAGGCAGTGATCTACATATGGTCTTTATATGGTCTACACATATCTAGAAATGTGCATTGAGGCAGCAGTCCCCACCAGAACCAAGAAGACGTGTTTTGGATCTATTATATAATTTAAGGAATTTATTTCTTTTGTGGTAGATTTTATTTATGGTGGTCAGCCACCAGGGTGGCTTATTTTTTAATTTCCTGTCATTCTTGACTGTGGTAGAGGCTGCTAGCTCTATGCATTTTCCTAAATGAGTGTAGCATTTCTTAGTAAAGTCGGATGCTGCGGCAACATGAGGAGTGGTACAATCAAGAGTGAGTTTTGATATTTCACCATAAGGTAAGTTCTGGCTGGTATGTGTGTAGTCTTTTTAAATTCAATTGGGTTTCCTGTATGAGCTTTTGGGAGTTTAAAAGGAAAAGACAACAAGTTTGTCATGACACATCACTGAGGAAGGTGATATCAGAGGAGTAATGCAAGAGGTGACCGTATTTGTAAAAATCAGGTGAAGAATATTGTTTTCTCTTGTAAGTGCGTTTACCAGCTGCCCAAGGAAGCTTTTGTTTATTAGGTGTAGGAAGTTTTGAGAATATCCTACATTGGAAGTATAGGTGCCCCAGGTTATTGAATGGTAGTTAGTCACCCAAAATAATCAAGTTTTTACTAATGGAGAAAGAATTTAGAACACTGAGACATCTTGCGTCATCATTATGGGACAAAGAAGTTGTTCTGCTAACAAGCTCTTAGCTGATAATTAATCCTGTCTACAGTGATTTGCAGATCAGGGAGTCCAGTTTGTGGATCCCTAGAGGTCTCCCTGGAGATAAATATGTTCCTTGAAGAATGTGGAGACTCCAACACAGTTGCCATCAGATCTAAAGGCAGGTTTGGCATAATGTTTAAGGTTGTACAGAGTTTGATTCTGACCTCAGGTTATTGACTAGTCTTAAAACGGCCCTTCAGGGAGTTAGCCTATAAACCTATAAGTGCAAAACTTGGGTATAGAATAAGTACTCTGTTTACATTTAAATCAGGTCAGAATAACTACATAAACGTGGAACTTTTCCAAATGCAGGAGTGCCTCAAATTCAGGCGATTGAGTGTTTAGATTTCTGGCATTGTGAAGCGTCACCTTAATGTGATCCATTTTTGGGATCGATATGTTCATTTCAACAGAATGTCCATCAACTGGACCTTACCTAAAAAGGCACAAGGGGGCAGCAAAGGTTTTAGCCAGTATGCAAAAGCCTTGGAAAGAAAGGTACAGGTCATCCTTTGCAAAGCAAGCTGGAATGCCAATCATCTCATAACATGCTGCACACATTGGACCCATTGAAATGACACCAGTTATCTAATCAATTATTGAAACCATGCATCTTTTCTACATATCTAAGTATCATTTGAGATGAAGGAAGGATTCTGCTCAGGGTCGGTGTTTTACCTGTATTTGTAACATGGATTAAAAGCTCTGACATGTCTCTGCATGTCTCTCAGGGTTTTGTGCCTCAGGTTGTTCACATGTACCACTAACATGTTGTAGTCATTTTTGTCACGTGTTAAAGTCCATAGCATCCTTCTAATGTCAGAGATCCATGCACCTAAAAAGCTGCTCAGTATAGCATTCTCCTTATCCAGCCTTGAGTATTTTTAACAGAGTCACCTATCACTAAAACATTTACTGCTGTGATTCAGAGTGATAGATTTGAAGTGGTTTTGCTAGAGGTGACACTTTAATGTAGGTATGCATGAGGTGAATGAGTGATCTCATTTATATAGACAAATAATCTTATTTCTTAGGAGGCTTTAATTTTTTACAGTCTCAGCATACCTCTCAACTGTCCCGATTTTTTTCCTTATATTTTTGGTATGTTCATAAAATTTGTGATTTCTGGCAAATCACTGAGAATTTAATTAATTAAATAACGGTATACATTTGAGTTTCAGACTTCATATCTTTCAGAGAAAAATATATGCTAACACAAATCATGTTTTTCTAGCAACTTTCTAAGTTTATAAAAGCAATATTTAAAATATGTCCCTATTTTTCTTCCTTTGTCCCCCCTCTCCATTATTTTAGGCTTTGCCCATGTTTCTTGCACTAAGATGTTGAGGGGTGTGAGTTTCAACATGAGACTTTTTATGTGATTAGTGAAGGAATGTGGTGGAGGTGTATGAAGCTCATAAGGTGAGTTTTTAGGTGAGAGAACAACATCCATATTGTTTAGTTACTCAAACAGATGGAATTATTAGTGTTGAGAATAAGTTCATTATTTGTAAGCATAAGGCCATTAGTACCTGCCTTAGGAGATCAAGTGCTAAAAGGCTGGCAGCAGAGGTGAAACTAACAGGCTAACCTTCCATTTTACCAAGTGTTTAGATATTTAGAAGAATAAAGTGAATGCAGTAGGGTGTGCACATAATTACGTTAGAATACACAAAATATATAGATGGGTCACTGGTGGTTGACAGTCTTGACCCAGATGTTGCAGATTACACAAGTAAAATGGGAACAGAAAGTTAATACTTCTACTTAGAGAATGGGCAAAGTGTACATCTTCAGCCTGACTGGAGAACTCCAACAGGGTGTTAATGAATAGGTAATGTCTGATAAAAAAAACAAGTCTGCCATTTCATGGCAGTATATTAAGGTGCTATGAAGTAGGGACCAAAAAAATGGGCACAACTGTTTTTGCTCACTGTCACTTTTTTATTTAGTGAGCATAAAAGTAATAAAAATAAAGAAAAAACAAGCAATGTGTGTGTGTTTGTGAGAGAGAGAAGCAGACATACAGACAGACAAACAGTATGAGCAAAAGAGAAAGACAGAGACAGCCCTAACTGAAACAGACAGTACATCAGCACACTTTCCCTAAGCAAGAAGTAGTATAAAAATGTAATGGTCAGTATTCTCGTCTACAAGGAACTGAGCAGAACTATGCAGCAAAATTAAGGGCACGTAGGAGATATGGGGGTTGCATTTCCTTACATTCTATGATTTTTTTTTCATTCATTTGATCACAGTGGGACATCTAAAAAAAGTGGCTGTAATTGCTGGGCAAAGTCTGTGTGTGTAGACATTAATTATGTACATAAGTTATATTTTTGAATTAAAATACTTCAACAACAATTTCATACACTACAGCAAGGCAGAGTTGTTGTTTTACATGAAAAATGTTTTAAAAAGTATATACTAATTAAAAAAATTACCAGTCAGCCCATTTCTCTGAGCGCAATAATGTCTGTGACATCACACCTTACAATACCTCTAGGCAAGCATTAATTTCCTGATAATGCCAACTGTGTTATTGTTATGCATTATTGCTTTCCTATTTCACTTTGTACTAAACACAGGAAAATATCAAAACGGTAACTCCGACTTTAGCAATATGTTGTTGTTGTTGTATTTCAGCTTTTCCCTGTTAGTGGTTGCCACAGCGGAACTCCGGTCGGCTAATGATTGGCAGTAGATTTTCATGAACGCCGAGGTGCCAGCTCGATGTTCAACCTTCAACAAAGGCACGCCCATTTACGCATTTCTTTTGAATGCCCACCCAACCACGGGGAGGACATGCAGACTCCACACAGAAGGCACTCCCCGCACTCCAGCTGAGATTCAAACTGGTGAACCTCTTGCTGTGAGGCAACAACGCTACTGCTGCACCACTGCTGCAGTATAAGAAGAGGAATCATCCTGTTGATTTTCTGGTGCATACTAGTGTGAGGTGAGACTGGGAGGAGCTTCCAAAAACAAACTTTCAGTGAGGGCAGGTAACTCAAGAACTAGTCTTTTCTGCTTAACAAAGACCACTATAGACAAAAATGTGGAGTAGTGATGGGCACCCTCATATGCTAATGCAGTTATGAGTGGGTGGGAGCATGAATATCTTTGTTCCAATGTACTTTTTGAGAAAATCAGATTTTATAAATGATATATTAAAGATTTATTTTTTTTTTGTATGGCTGGGTGAATATGATGAACCTGGTACATTCATTCAGGACCTTAACACCACTACTCCCTTTCTTAATTTCACATTGGGAGGTAAAGGAATTAAGGTCAATTTTTTAGATCAAGAAATTGCAATGAATACATCACACTGTACTTTTGATAGCGATATATTTAGAAGAAATACTTTTGTTAATAATTATCTCATGTCCAATAATCAACACCCTAATTTTATGAAGAAAATGTAGTTAGTGGCCAGTTTATTCATGTTAGTCTGCTCATTAGTTTTTTGCTTGTGTCTTTCGGCTTTTCCCGGTTAGGGGTCGCCACAGCGAAACTCTGGTCCGCTAATGATTGGTAGTTGATTTTTACGTGCCGAGTTACCAGCCCTGACGCACAACCTTCAACGAAGGTACACCCATTCACACATGTCTCCACGCAGAAACACTCTAGCTGAGAATCGAACCAGATGTTAATTCTGAACATGAAGTTAAGTTTTTGAGACAACTATTTTTAGATAGAGGTTATACTTCTGCTTACTTGGATAATGTGATAGGTGAAGTAAGGGGTTTGACAAGTTCTGGGTTTCCACACATCTCGATCAGTGGAATTCCTTTTTCTGATATTAACAGACAATACAATACTGACGTTGGGTTTACAGGATTAATATACCTATTTCTTCTGATGCTTTTGAAATTAGAAAAATTCTTGATGAAAACTGGAAAATTGTTACAGGTAATAGGGACCTTAATGAAGTACTTGGTGATACACCCAAGTTTTGTTACAAAAATAATTTTGATTCATAGGTTCATAGGTGTGTACTAGGCTAATGGCCCTAGAGCCTTTACAAGCCTAGCCCATAGAAGTGCCCTGGCATCGTGCAGCCCAAAGTTAGTTCCCAGTGGATCTATCAAGTAGAGCCACTGGAGTGATCCCCAGAGTGAACTTTCTATTTCCCATCCACTCATCAAGATTTCTCTTGAAGAGGGCCAGTGAGGTGTTCTGCTTGACATGTATGGGAAGTCTATTCCAGAGCACGGGCAGTCTCTGGGTAATGAACCTGTCCCTCCAGCATGTTTTGTTGATTGTGGTAATGAGGATGAGGTGTCTGGTGCATGTGGTGCTGAGGGATTGGGATTTCTTCATATGTAGCATTTCTAACAGAGCTGGGTCAGATATGGCTTTGTAACTCAAGCAAAGATCGCCTGTTAGTAGACGATATGAGACAGAGAATAGTTGGAGTTTGAGTCTGTCCATGTAGGACATGTGTTTAAGGCCTAGAATCCTCTTCATGAGGTACTTTTGTGGCCTTTCCAGCTGTTGCATGTGTCTAGTGAGGTACATGCCAAATGGGGCATTATACTCAATGACTGGCCTAATGAGGGAAGAGTAGAGAGAGATGATGACCTCTTTCTTCCTGGATGCAAAACCCTTGGTAATGAGATGTGCCACATAGAAGGACTTTCTGACCAGAGTGGCAATGTGGTGGTCAAATGAGAGGCTGCTGTCAACCTGTGTCCCCAGATCTCTTATAATGCCTTCAGTGTTCAGTGGGCTCCCATCAATGTGGCAATTAGTGGGAATTGAGTTTTTCTCAAAGAGGATGATGACGCATTTTTTTTTTGGCATTAAGCTTAAGCCCATGGTTTCAACACCAGTCATTGGTCTCAGTAAGGCCTTTCTGTAGGATGTCTACATCACTTGGGGAGTTAATAATGGCTCCCAGCTTGCAGTCATCTGTGAACTTGGTCAGCCAGAGTCCCCCTGTGTTGGCCTTGACCTCTGAGAAGTAGATGCCAAACAGGAGAGGAGCCAGAACAGATTCCTGTGGAACTCCACTCATGACTGGTCAGCAGTCTGAGTTGGAGTCTGCTAATTTCACACTGTGGGTTCTATCTGTCAGCAAATTTGCAACCCACCTAGTGATATAGGGATTGATGCCTAGTTTGGTGAGTTTATCAATAATTCCTTATGGGGAATGGTATCAAAGGCCTTGGCCAGATCGAGGTAGGCTGTATGAATTGCCTTGTCTTCATCCACAGCTCTGGTGACTGACTCAAAAAAGTCACCCAGGTTAAGCAGGCATGATGTACCTTTCACAAAACCAAATTGCGTGGGATCTAGAGCTTGGAGATTTCCCATATCCTTGTTAATTAGGTCCGTGATGATGCGCTCCATAGCCTTACATATCAGACTCATCAGGCTAATGGGGAGATAATTTCTAGAGTTTGTAGTCGCTGCCCCTTTATGGAGAGGGATGACTGTAGCAGTGTGCCATTCGGTAGGGACAAAGTCTGAGGTGAGGCTGTGATTGAACAGGGCACACAGATATGGTGCCAGTTCACTTTGTAGTCCATGTAGAACACATTCAGGGATATTGTCGGGTCCCATGGAAGCTGTATTCTTGGCCTTGGACAATGCAGCTTTACCCTGTGCTGCAGTAATGCTGGGTGCCTGGCATTCTGCCGGTATTGTGATTGGTCCTTTAGTGGGGATGAGAGGGGTTGATCTTAAATTATTTGAGTATATTCCCTACAATGATGAACATAGTAAGAAGGGACTGTTTTACTGTAATGGCTGTAAACCATCCATCCATCTATCCATCCTCAACCCCTTTTCCCATTTTGCACATGGGATCAAGGTGTCACTTCAACAGTGACAATTCTCTCGAGTCAAGGTTTACACCACTAGGTGGCTAGCCTTGCTGTGGTAGTTAATCCGTACCACTCACTCTCACACACACACTCACACCTACGGCCAATTTAGTGTGCAATGCACCTACCACATGTCTTTAGAATGTGAGAGGAAACCACAATAGCTGGAGGTAACCCACAAGACCACAGGGAGGACATGCAGACTCCGCACAGAAGGTACCCCAGCCGAGAATAGAACTGGAGAACTTCTTATGAGGCAACAATGGAAACCGCTGCACTACCACAGCCGCCAATGTAGATTTATTAATGAAGGTGCACATGTGGTTCTAAAACATAATGGTTTACAAATATGATCAAAAAGCAAAGTTAGTTGTGACTCAATATTTGTGGTTTATTTAGCTACCATGTGACTTGTGTCACTGCTTTCATACAGGAAAAACCATTAGGAAGTTAAATAAAAGAATTTCAGAGGATATTTTAGCCATCAAAAATAATGTTGACAAAAATGCTTTGGCAAAGCATGCAGTCACCTGCACAGACTTTAGAATTTCTTTTATTTTTTGTTGTAGACTTTGTTAAACCAGTTGTTTAGTGCTAATGTTAATTACCTAGAAGTTAAAGAACTGAACTGGCTGATATTTTTTGCAAGAGGATAGGTTGCCAGGCATTCATGAATATATAAATATCAAATGTCTTTTGAAAATTGAGTAATATTTTTTAGTTAGACATTTGAATGTTTATTTTATAGCGTTTATGTTGTTGAAACTATTTCTAAATATATAAATGTTTGTTGAATATATGCAGCTTTAAATCTTTTTAATTAAGTTGGTCATATGGCTTTTTTAAGACTGTATTTAATCATGGCTTTTTACACTGCACTAAAGTTCTGAGGAAGTTTTGTTAATACAATTATTAAAGGATGAAAGTACTAAACTTTTCATTGTGCAGTGTTTTTTTTTTTTTATTTTGGTGCAGTCTTACAGTTCAATAGTTTTGCTTACCAACTTCCGTTACAAGTGTTTTAGTTCAAGTTGTCTTAGTGGAGTTGTGCTTTTTTTCTGCTAGTTTTTCAAACTCAAGACATACTAAGTTTTAAAAGAGCTACAGGAATTGATTGGGTGGGCAATCAGCATTCTGGATCTATGGAATACAATGGCAGGACAATTGATTTTAAATAGCTTAAGGCGAATGACTTCATTAAATTATACTTTTTATGCTTACTGACACAGCCTGTGAAAGGGGAGAGAGGAAATGCTGTTGTCAAATTAACATAAGGTACTGACAACAAGAGATAAAATGAGTTTAACAACGCAACAAAAACAGAGTTGATGGTGGGAAAATTCTTTAGATATTTAGCTTTCTTGTTGAATGACCTGGAACTAGCTCAGACCATCAGCAGTTTAAAATAAATGAAAAGGTTTGAAAAATATCCCTTGAAATATCACAGCCAAGAGTGGAATGACGGGAAAAATCTTTAGACATTTACCTCTGTTGTTGAATGGCCTGTAACTAGCTCAAACCATCAGCAGTTTAAAAGAAGTGTAAAGGTTTGAAAAAGAAAAATACTTTGAACTCAACAGACAATACTGGAAGGCAGGATAATTTTCAGATAATTAGCTCTGTTATTGAACGGCCTATAACTAGTTCAAACCAGCAAAGGTCGAAAAAAAATTCTTGGAACTCAAAAGCTAATAGCAAATATATATCTAACCTGCCTCAAAGCCATCATCACAACTAAATAACCAGCTTCACAAGACAGAAACCAGGATTAAATGCCAATATTAGACCACTTAAATGGTAAAATCAGTGCAATTATTTGCTGAAATGACTGAATACAGGCTTAAGGAGCTTTACGACACTTTTCCCAAATGTAGGTTCAGAATAAACAAAACACTGATTAGCAATTTTAAATCATTATTAACTTATTTTAAACAGATAGATGCTGTTAAAATTAATACAGATAAAAAAGGAAATGAAAACAGTAAAGTCACAGTCTCTCAGTGTTGTTGTGTCTTTCGGCTTTTCCCGATTAGTGGGTCGCCACAGCGGATCTCCGGTCCGCTAATGACTGGCAGTAGATTTTTCCGTGCCGAGTTGCCAGCTCTGACGCACAACCTTCAACAAAGGTACACCCATTCACGCATGTCTCCACACAGAAGACACTCTAGCTGAGAATCGAACAGGACAACGTCTTACTGTGAGTCTAAATATAAATTAATTAGGCACTAAGCAAGTAGTATATTTTATCTGTTTTCTGTTGCTTGAAGAAAGACCACAACATCCTGACACTGCTGGCAGAGATCATTTTGATGCACACAGGAGTATCAGCATGGTTGTTCACCATGGGGACCATGCATGTGCAATGAGACAGACATAACATTCCCACTAGTACGGCATGATCAACATTCCCTAGTATGGCTTACTTGGCTGTACACCAGCATCAATGCTTGTATGCCCTATGCCACTTTCTGTAATTTAGAGCCCTCCCAACCATCTGCTAGCATTGATCCTGATCATGTTTTTGAAATCAATTACAAGGTGTCAACATTAATAGAGAACACCCATCTAAAGGCTAGAGATTTCCTTTGTATATACTTCTACAGAGTTTGAGGTTTTATGTTTTGAAAAGTTTTAGAATATCAGAATATCTGATATAAATAGTGTTATGATTATAAACACACACACACATATATATATGTATATATATATATATATATATATATATATATATATGTGTGTATATATATATATATATATATATATATATATATATATATATATATGTGTGTGTGTATATATATATATATATATATATATATATATATATATATATATATATATATATATATATATATATATATATATATATAAAACGATAGATATAGCTATATAGATATAGATATGAGTGTGTGTTCATGTGTAGTTGGTGTCGTGTATTGATTATTCACACACTATATATGTTATGCATAACTTCATGCTTGAGGGTGACATTCATGGGCAGGTAATCTTGCATTTTATTAACCATACATTTCTAGTGCTTTGTATACTAACTGTTTTGTGATTTTGGTTCTCAGTTAGTGCTAGGTACACAGTTGAGAAGCCCAAGCTGTATAGAAAGCTATATTCTGCACTAATCCTTGTATATCACACGTCCACAGAAGCATGTATCACATCTTATTTATGCTTGTGAATCCCTTTAATTATCTACCACCAATGGAGATTTGTCCTGCATGGGCCTCTACTATAGTTAGCTCCAATCTTAAGATCATGATCAGTTAGTAATAATAAATAAAGAAGGTAAACAAATGTGTGGCATGGCTACAAGAAAATAAGTTAAAGAATTGGAAATAAACTGACAAAAATAATGTGACTGAGGACACCCATAAACATATTTTTTTTCCAAATAATGAAGAATGGTCAGTTGTACTTTATAGAGTTGCTTCTGAGATCTACTTTTCAATGTTTTTGATTAGTCCTACTGCAGTGGTGTTAACACTGGCAATTTCAAAATGTCACCTTGCTTTCTGATATCTTGAAACACATTACCTTATACAGAAATGCAAAAAATAATCCCCACAAGTACATAAGGAATTGTGGGAGTGCTCAAAGCAGAAATAGTTGCATGTAAGTACACACCCAACAAAAAGTCAGAAAAATATTTCTGCAAGACACCAAACCTGTTACACCTCCCCTTACTTTATTATCACTCTGATGACACTGAGTAGTCAGGAAAAAGTACATGTTCCTTTCCTGAGATGTTATAATTCTGGAGAAAGAATAATATACGATCACTGAGCTAAAACAGATCGTGAGTAGCCAAACATGTGTAAAAACAGGACTGAACATTCCAGCTCAAGCAGGCCTGAAGCAAGCACTTCAACTTTGACTACATTCTGCTTAACTGAAATTAACATATACCCCTGATGAAGAATGTGGATACCCTGGCAGATGTAAAAAATGAAGATAGACCCAAGTAAGCTGTAGGTCTGACAATTGTTTTTTCTCCCAGCTGTCTTCTACCCTTTAGCCATTCTGTCACAGATCCACTGAAGCATTTCCCTTTAACAGCAACAGGAATGGAAGGTTATCATTCAGGCAGTTATCAGAGTTTTTTTCCTGTTTAGCTCTAACCCCTCCCCAGAATCTGATAACCATAAGTGAATGCACAATCATGTCGGAATTTAGTATGGAGAAGTGTTCATTTGTGTATTATTTATTTATTTATTGCATTTGTTTACTGGAAAGTCCACTGGGCCTAAAAGAGCCCATTTTCAGTGGAGGCCCGGGGAGAAAAGCTCCAACAAGAAAATAGATACAGAAAATATTAAACATTAATTGGGGCAAAGTAGATACAGTGTTACAGATAGTGATTACAGTAATATATACAGAATATGTACATAAAACCAGGAGTTTTTTTGGTTGCCAGATGAACACAGATATATTAATCAGCATTATTGTACCAGTATCAACAAGTGATAAAACATAATTATGGAGAAAATATCATCAGTCAGCAGGAGCAAAAAGGAAATGACTTTAGTTATCATATAAGGAGAAGGAGGAGGTTAGGTTGTAGAGCAGGTACAGAGCCAGGAAGAGTTGAGATGATTTTTCAGTATTTGTTTGAAGTTGGTGGTGCTGCCTATAGAAGGTGGAAGTGAGTTCCATAGTTTTGAGATGGAGAAGGAATAGAGGAGTTGACCAGCATGTTAAGTGGGCTTTTCTATTTTTAGAAGTAGATGATTTTCAGATTTTAGTTGCCTGCTGGGTTGGTATTGGGTGAGTAGTGTTGAGAGAGCAGGACAGTATGTGGGTCTGCAAATTATTTTATGTGCAGTAGTTAGTTGGGTGAATGAGAGATAGTGGGGGAGTTCCAGCAAGCCTAATTGTTTCAGTGAGTTACAGTGGTGGGATGGGAATTTGGCCTTGGTGGCATATTTTCTATTCTGTTGTAACACATTTCAGGTTTGGAATTTGCAGAATTTTGGATATTAGTGAGGAGAGGTGTGCCATAAAGGAGACAGGGTAATAAAAAGGTGGTTGCAAGGGTTTGTCTATTAGAGAGGCTAAGAATGCATTGGTGCATGTAGAGCATACCAAGCTTTTGGTGTGCTTTTAATGATGTTATTGTTTATGTGTAGGTCAAAGTTAAGGTTTGCATCTATAATAATGCCTAGTTTTTTAGTGTGTGGGTCAACATCTGTAGTGGTATTGTCTTGGTCTTGTATATTGAAGAATGTTTTTTTTTTTATCTAGGGGAGTGGTTTAGTTTTTTTCAGATTTAGGGCAAGATGATTGTTAAGCATCCATGATTCAGTAGAGGTGAGGGCATTCTGGGTGATTTGCTGGAGTTCAGAGCTGGAATTTGCAGTGCATATTATTGTAGAGACATCAGCATACTGGATTAATGAGCATTGTGGGAGAGTAAAGTGAAAGTTGTTAATAAAGACGCTAACTAAGAGAGGACCAAGTACGGAGGCTCAGGGTACACCTGTGAAAGTACTGAAGAAGGGATTGTTGCCATTTGGTAGATTGCTGCCTATTTGAGAGAGAGGTATTGAATCATTGTAGGGTAGGTGGGAAAATGTGGAGGGTGGATAGTTTGGAGAGGAGGATGGTGTGGGGAATGGTTTCAAAAGTTTTGGAGAGGTCTAGGAAAAGAAAAGCGATTATTTTGCCAGAACCCCGTGCCTGGTTAGCTGCATCTAGGAAGGAGAGGAAGGCAGTAGTGGTGGTGTTGTGTCCTGATCTGAAACCTTGCTGAGTAGATGATAGAATATGATTTTCAAGCAGGTGGTTGAGGAGTTCGACATGAATGCATTTTTCCAGTATTTTAGAGAGGGGTGAGAGAATTGCTATGGACTGAAAGTTTGTGGTGTCTGTATTGGTGCTGCCTTTGTGTAAGGGGAGAATGTATGCTTTTTTCCATATGTCTGGGACTAGGGATTCTTTACTCGATCTGTTAACGAGTATGCTGATGGGATAAGTTATAGAGTTTGCAGCTAGCTGCAGGAAGTGTGAGGGTAGATTGTCAGGGGCCAGAGTACAAGGTTTTAGCTTAAGTAAAAGTTTTTTTATTGTGGTGGTGGGTATGGGGGAGAATTTTAGGCTGGAGTCAATGGTAGGATTGTTTTCTGGGATGATTTGGTCATCAGTTGTCTTGGTGGCGCTGGTGCTAACTGTAGGAAAGGTGGTGGTTGGGTTAGCTATGCTGTCAATGAAGTAGGAATTGAAGAGGGTGGCAAGTTCATCTGGAGTTTTGTTTGGGCCAGGGAATGGGTTGCTTTGAGAGCCTGTGTGTAATAGTTGGTTAATGGAGGACTAGAATTTTTTGGGATTATCTTTATGTTGACTTTGTAGATGGAGGCAGTGGGCTCTTTTATCTCTGGTTATTAGTTATTTTGCCTGGTTATGAAGTTGTTTGTATTGTAGTAGAGTTGAGGGGTCTTTGTTTTTCTGCCATGATTTCCAGATTTTATCCCTTGTGGACATGACTTCTTTGGTAGATTTTGAGAGCCAGCTTGCATGGCTGTTTTATTCATATTTGGCGGGTGGGTGCTTGCCTACTTAGGATGTCTAGGAATGTTGAGTTAAAGACTTCAGCAGCCTCATTAAGTGGTATGGATTTGAGGGGTTCCCAATTTACTTTATCTAAGGTTTCATTAAATATGGATGGTTGGAACTTAGTCAAAATTTTCTGGTTGATTTGTATTGGTGTCGACCTGGAGTTGGGGAAGATTTGCATAGGATATATGCTGGGTGGTGGTCGCTAATGGTATTAGGTAGTATGCCTGCACTGGTGATATTGTTAGGACTGGACATTAATATCCAGTCTATTGTAGAGCCCCAATTATTATTTTTGTGGGGTCTGGTGATGGCTTGAATTACTTGGGAGAAGTTGTAAAGGTTTGTTTTTTGAGGGATTCTTTTGGGCAATGTCTAGCCAATCAATGCTTACTTCACCTGGGATGATGGTTTCATTATCTATGTTTTAGGATGTCCAGGCAAGTATGTTCTCTAATATTGGTATGTTGTTCCCTGGAGGAATATACAGAGCAATTATGCAAATGTTTTATGATAAATTTTAATATAGAGATTAGTACTTCGGCTGGGGAGAAGTTGGGTGTTGGTTTTGGGTAGGGAAGTAAAGTATATTTGCTAGAGAAGAGTATTTCTACCCCCCTCAGGGGATCTTATCAGGGCATAGGAATAAAACAAAGAGTTACTTGATTAGAAAAGACTTTTGTATGGTTGGTTTGCAGTTATGGTTCTTACTGTTAGATCACATCACATAAAATTAAGGCTCTTAAAGTATCAAGGCAAGGAGAAAAGTAAGATGCAGAGGGAGAAGGTAAATGCAACTCTCACATATGTAAATAATAGAACATTTAGTAAGATAAAATGCTTAAAACAAATATTTTCCAATGTTGAATGTGTTGTGCTTTGGCAGTGGCTGCAAGTTTTGAAGACCCCGTGAAAGCAAGGCGGTTGCACACTGTAAATGTGAATATATTTTTGTTGGTGTAAGAGAATAATATATAAATATGAAGTATGGCTTGTATTTCATTTATCAGCTAGTTGGAGGAAATGGTTAAGTCATAAGCTGATTACTGCTTTTTTTTTAAACAGTAGAATTTTGCTTACTCACTTTTCTTTCAGTTTAACTTGTGTCAGTCATACCCGTAAAACAGATGACATGGGTACAGTTATCAGCCGGGGTACTGGAGGAGCTGATGACTGGGAAGAGATGCTCTCCTGTCCTTAATAGGGAAGGATATACGAAATGTGTTAATGTACACTTCGATGGCAATCACTGATGCAGAAATTATCTGTTGGCAGAGGTGGCAGCAAATGTATGCGGCTGGATGGGCAAAATATATGCATGTCACCATGTAGGTGGACGGTAGCTCACTTGGGTCACCACTGCATGCCCACTCATGTCTCATTACCTAGTACATAAGGGGACTTGGGGAATATAGTTAAACTCCCGATAGCCACATTACAATGGCTCTTGCACCTGCTTCACTTCCCAGCCACTGGGCAGTTACACAGCCTTAGAGTTAAAAGAACACATTCAGCAAAGAGACAGATTTGGGGTACATCCCTAACTGTGATGGCAATAGTGAGGATAAGAGCTTTTGGGGTTATACGGGATCCTAATATCAGAAACAACTGGGGATAAAAGTGGAACAAAAAAAAGCTATACTTGTATCATGTATGAAACCATGCATCAGATTAATATACAATGAGAAAGGAGTGAATGAGTTTGATTCTCCACATTAGCCATAGTCAGGCTTGTAGTTAGTGCAAAAAGATGCCCTAAAGAAACCAAATTCCTCCTTCCAGTCTCCATGTTTATATATATTTTATATGTCTTACAAAACACCCAACAGTTTAAATGAGTAGGAAATGTGATTTCTTAAAGCATGTTATTTCTTCTAAAGGAAATGTCTGTTTTGAACCTTGTAGTCATCATTAACTAACGTAAAGGCACTCACTGTGCACATTTATTTAAAGCCATGCTAAGTGAAATGTAAAACTAGTTGAATATATTATTTTCTCACACAAAAAAAAACTCAGTCATTACAAGTTCAGAGAAAATTCTCATCAAGTAGAAATAAATATCTCTTACTGAAGAGAGTTTGAATGTACTAAGATGTCAGTTTCTGTAACAAACGATCTTGCTGTGTCACTGCCTCAGTGTAGCTCCTGTGCATCTGTCTGTCTGAGCGCTCCCTGTTTCTAAATACATGCATTACAACTGATTTTATATGAGATATACAGACATAGACGGTGAACAGGCACAAAGTAGGAGTGAAGACTAGTGAGCAGACAAATGTCTCTAACATGTGTCTCTGAGAAGGCATATATGGCAGTAAATACCAAATAACACCATACTACATGTAGTAATGCTATATAGCAATATCTAGCTGTCGCAGAGTCCACTGATGTGGCCAGTAACCTACAGTATAGGTCAATGTGTGTAGACAGATTGGAATCACAATACAGAAAATAATACCTGGGTTACTTTCTGACTTTAAAATACAAAACAGTTGCTCAAATTACTTCTCTGTTTTATGAATACAGTCTTCTTATCATATAGGTCTCTCCCTCTTTTTTGATTTCTCCAAGTCTTTTGGGTTTCTAATACCATGATGGGAATGGACCACATTCCTAAGTCAGAGTACGATTAAAGTTCATGAAATTAGTATTATTTCACTCTTTGATGTTAGCCAAAAGTACTCTTCGCAGTACCCGCAGTGTGCTCAGCAATGACTCCTTCTGCAATTCATACGGTGTTACATGAATTGATAACATATCTAAATATGATTGAAAATTCTTTTTTATAAGACCAGTTGCTCCTACTACTATTGGAACTGTCTGGGTATCTTTCTTCCACATGGCTCTCGTTTCTGCCTGCAGATCAAGGTATTTTATGACTTTGTGTCTCCCTGTACGCAAGACACTATAGTCACTAAGTGTGGCAATTTCAATGATCAATGCTACTTTTGTCTTCTTTTCTTGGATCACTATGTCCGGTTTTCTAGCATCCATCTTTTGGACTGTTGGTATTGGGTGATCCCATGTGATGTAAACTTCATCATTTTCTATGATTCTCTGTGGCTCATGTTTCCAATGTTTTTCAGCCACTTTGATACCATAATGTTTGCACAATCTCCAGTGTAACAATCTCGCCACATTATTATGCCTTTCAGTATACAGTCCCTCTGCCATTAGAGCATCGCAACCAGCAATAAGGTGTGTAACTGTTTCCAACTTGGTTCCACAAAACCTACATATGTCTGTTTCTCCCACATGTTCAATGGACTTAGTAAACCAGCATGTATGCAGCCCACTATCTTGGGCTGCCAATATTAACCTTTCATTTCTTGATGTAAATTCACCTCTCCTTAACCATTCCTGCGTTCGTTCTTCATCAACATGAGGCTCTTCCAGAAGTTTTTTATACTTGCAACTATATTTATGTTTTTCCACATTTCTTGCCTTCTCATCTGATCCTTCACCTTATATTATTTCTTTTCTTTTTTAGCACATTCAGTTGGCTGCCTGATTTTTATCCACTTCTGGTTTGATTTCCATTCCTGCTTGATGTCGATATGCTTCTGCCAAATTAAGCAGAGATATCATCTTAAATTTATTCTCCTCATGTTTCAAAACTTTCACCACATTTGGATCTTGTGAGGTCAATAGATATGTGTAGAGTCCCACGATTGCAGATCTATGCATGTAATCAATTTCAAGGAGGCCCATCCCTCCTTCAGAATAGGGGATATATAATCTTGGTATGCACTGATTTTTATAAATCATTTGGTGAGCATGAAGCATCTTTCTTGTTTTGATATCCAGTCTATCCAACACTTTTTGGGACCAGTCAATCACTCCAAAACTATAAGTTAGGACAGGAAGAGCAAACTGATTTATAGCTTGGATCTTGTTCCTAGGTGTCAATGCTGTTTTCAGAATTAATTTAAGTCTTCTAAAGTACTCCTTACTAAGCCTTATTTGCATTTGTTCATGTTTTATTGCTGATCCTTCATCAATTCCCAAGTATTTATACACCCCCACTTGCTCAAGTTCTTTTATATCACGTTCTTGTCCCAAACTGATGTTTTCCTGGTGCTGCAATTTTCCTTTTTTAAAGGTTGCTTTTGCACATTTATCAAGACCAAATGACTTTCCGATATCATCTGAAAAAGTTTTGACAACCTGCAGCTGTGCTTTCAGTTCCTTATCTGATGAACTATACAATTTTAAATCATCAACAAAGAGAAGATGAGAAGTCATTAGACTTTGTTGTTTTCTAGAAGCCAAATTGTAGCCATGGCCTAGGCTGTTAAGTAAGCAGCTTAATGGGTTAATGGCAAGGCAGAATAACAAGGGTGACAGAGAGGCCACAGAAATACCTCATAAAAGAATCACAGGCCTAAAGCAGATGCCATATGTTGACCATCTAAAAAAACTCCAGCTATACTCTGTGGCATATCGTCTACTCAGAGGCGATCTCTGCTTAACATACAAGGCCATGTCAAACCCTGAGCTGTTGGACATGCTCCACTTAAAGAAATCCCAATCCCCAGAGCCACACACTCCAGGGATCTAAACCTTGTCATCACAATGAGCAAAACATGCTGGAGGGATAGGTTCCTGACCCAGAGACTCCCCATACTCTGGAATAGACTGCCCATACATATCGAGCAGAGCGCCTCCTAGGCTCTCTTCAAAAGGAACCTTGATGATTGGATGGGAGATAGGAAATTCACCCCGGGGATCATGTCAGTTACCCTGCTAGACAGGGGTCCAGAGAAGTAAATATTGTGGGAAGAAATATCCAGGGAATTGTTATGGCTAGGCTTGTATAGGCCCTAGGGCCGATAGCCTAGTACCAACCTATGAACCTATGGAATATCCCCCTTTGAATTTTTATCCCTGGGATAATAATCTGTCCTTTATCATGGCTTAATTGCAAAGTGGTCTGCCACTGTTTCATGGTTACTGCAATGTAATCAATCAGTGTAGGGTGTATCTTATACATTTTAAGCACTCTTTTATCCATGAATGTGGGATACTGTCAAATGCTTTTTTGTAGTCAATCCATGCCATACTTAGGTTCTTCCCCTTCTTACAATTCTCCACTATAACTTTGTTTAACAATAAATGGTCCTTTGCTCCATATGATTTTCTTTTATTGCCCTTTTGTTCTACTGCCATAATTGAGTTTTCTTCTAAATGACTATAAACTCTGGCAGCGTCAATTCCCATGTATAGTTTGTATGTTGTCGGAAGACAAGATATTGATCTATAATTTTTAGGGTAGCTTGCAGGTTCATTCTTAAGTAAGAGCATTGTTTTTCCTGTTGTTAACCAGTGTGGTGTGTGTTTGGGGTGCATATATAAATAGTTCTGACTCATGGCTAAATTATCGTGCAAAGAAGTTAATACTTTAAGCCAAAAGTTAGGTACTTCATCTGGGCCTGGGGTTTTCTAGTTAGAGGCTTTTCTCAACTTTATTTCAATCTCTCTGGCTGTTACTTCATCCCATTTCATATCCTGTACCTTTAAACTTCTTATTCTCTCTTTTACTTCTTCTATCCATTTAGCATCTTTGTTATGTTCCACAGGATCTTCATAGATACTTCTCCAAAATGTATCTACTTCCTCTTTTTTTGGCGGTCTGTCTATTCCTTTTACCTTATATCCCAGTTCTCTATAAAACTTTTTTGGGTCATCAATAATTTGTTTATTTTGCGTTTTTCCCTTATATTTATCTTCGTATCTTCTAAGTCTTTCCGCCTGTTTTTTTAATTTTTAGTTTGTTATCTCCAATAGTGCATAATAGATCCTGGTCTGTTCTAATACCACGCATTGCTTTTATCACATCTATCTTTCTTAATATTTTCATTGATCTGTTCCCTCTTCTATAATCTTCTAACAATGATACTTCTTGTCTTAGCTGCTTTATATTTTTCTCTATTCGATATTTCCATGATGGTATTCGCTGTTGCCCCCTCTTTTCCCTTGCTACCCTATGTTCCTGTGGTAGAACTTTATCAGTTATTAATTTAGCAGCACAGTAATATATTTTGTTTACTTCTCTTATATCGCATGGGTCGCTATGGATAGTGGTAATTACTGTGTTCATTTGTTTTATTAAGCTTCTGACTTTTGGGGTTTTATTAACCTTCTGCAGTCTATTTCTCTCATTGATCTTGATATATTTATCTTTGTCTATTAAATCAAGCAACTCTTCTCTTAACTCCTTTTCTTCCATACTGAGGGTACATCCCTTGTTTTCCATTTCCTGTGAGCATTCTATAGAAAGTTATATAGCATCTTCCTGTGGCACATTCTCTTCAATTTCATCCTGTGTCATCTGTTATTCTGTCATATGGGAACTCACTGGCCTATCACTCCTCAACATTGACTGCATCAGAGTTTCCACAGTTTCCTGTTTCTTTCCTTACTGTCTAGCTTCAAATGAATGTCTATACTGATTTCTTGTGGAAGGCTCCAAAATATCTTGATATGGCACCTGACCAGTTACTTCCTGTTCCACTGGTTTCCCATTAATTTGGATATCCATTGCTCCATTACTCATCTCTTTTTCTACTTTTCCTCTTAGTCTTCTTATTTTTTGTATTGTAAAGTTTTCCATATCCAGATTCCTTTGCCTATAGTTTTCTTCAAATATCTTTGGTGGTGCTCATTTTGTATTAATTAATTTTGCTTTCTCCTTTGCATAAATATTGCACCATATTAATTCTCTTTTCCTTCCCCCTGTCCATATTTCTTCTTCACATGTTCCCTGGTCTTCTTGCTTTTCCTTATTCTGGGGACATACTCCAGCATACTGTGATGTAGTCTGTCTTAGACCTTCTACATTAAATCCTTCACTTTGCAGGTACTCCATAATTTCAGCTTCTATTTCTTTAACCTTTACTTTACTAATCGTCTTTTTTACATTATGTTTTTGTGTTATTAATCTTTTTATTGTGAAATTTTCCATGTCTGGATACCTTTGCCTGTATTTCTCTTCGAATACTTTTGAGACTGCCTTCTCTATATTAGCTAACTTAGCTTTCTCCTTTGAATAAATATTGAACCATATCAAATCTCTCTCTCTTTCCCATGTCCATATATCTTTTTCAGCTTTTTCAAATATCTCTACGTTTTGTTGTTTATATTTTTCCACTTCCTCAAAGGCTTCTTTTTCCAAAGAGATCAAAGTTTCTTGATCTATATACTGTTTTTCAAAAATCTGTTGTATTAATGAACGCAGATTTTTATCTGAAGCTTCTGACAGTTTTTCCTGCAAAAGTATTTTTCTTTCCTCTAATTTCTCTCTTAATCATTTAGACAGTGTGAGTGGGCAGATGAATGGTGAAATAATGGGAAAATTTTAGAGAAAACAGACAGTGGGATAATATGTCAGACCCCAATACTAGAGTACACTGGAGACAGAATAGTATTTATGTTTCAGGTTATAAAATTTTATCTTGTTAAATGGGAAAAATAGACTGTAAATTGACTTATATTCAGTTACACTGAATACACATGAAGATGGTGGAAATCAAAGTCATGTTTACAGGCTAAGGCTTCTTTGGGTTTTATTCCCTTGAACCAGGGAAACATACTACCATAATTGTGAGAGAATTAACATGCATAGTATTTTACTGCCTGATTTTTCAAAAGGCTACCTGCTCATATTTATATTAATAAAATAACATATGGCTAGAGAGTAACATAAATATATTTTTACTCTACAACCATAATGCAGCTAGTCCTAATTTATATTTTCTGTCAGATCTCCAACACAGGTATGTAGTTGTCATTTGAGATCAAATTGTGGAGCATGTGAAGAGCGCAAAATATTTTAGAAGGGAGAATCAGACAGAGTGATTATCTTTTTAATTAATGCAAATCAAGTCTTGTCTCTGCTCTAACAAACTTTCTTCAAGTGGTTGTCCCTTTATGCTGCTTTCTGTTATGCAAAGTATAACAAAATCAAAGGATCCTGTAATAGCATTTTGCACAATGACTGCAACGACATTTGTTGCTTATTATAAAAAAAAAATTAAAAAAAAACGGATCAGCTCAGGATGCAGGTGAAGATGCAATATGGATGTTTTGCATTTACCAAACACTGCAAGCTGGACGCACAGCATAGTGGTAAGACAAACTTTGGAACAGCTGTGTTAAAGGAAATGTTGCCTTTAACTGCCCATCACTCTGAATTAGTCCCTCGGTGTTTCACGATGTTGCCCAGTTACAAATATGGCAGGAGACCTCCTTGTAGAAAGATAAAACACTTGTGGGCTGCCATTCACTACAAAAGTAGATCTTTGATTTCTAACAATAAGTGCTCTTCCACCAGCTTCCTGTTAAATATAATGAATAATGCAGAATGCTAAACTACCAGTAGGATTCATTATTTGTGCACAGTTACAGTGTGCCTGAAGTGTTACTGTTATTAAGATTTGTTAACCACAAATTCTACTAACAGTTCCTGGAAGAAAGTTATTAACACTTATCTGAGGGTGCTTGACACAACAGTACACCTTCAAAGTAAATCTTCTTGCAATGATAAAACCCATCTGCTTTCCCTTTCTGAATATGAATCTGGATTTGTAAGGCAACAAGAATTAATTGAAATCCAATAATCTAGTGTTCAGTATTTACATGTCATTTTAGCATGGGTGGAGTACTCCAGTTATTGCTGTCACTTCTATTACTTGTCTGAAGTTTCACTGAACATTGTTTTGCTAGAAGAATTGAAGGTGGTATCCATCAAATCATATTTTTATATGAGGCTGGCATTAACTGCTCTCAATGAAGATTCAGCACAAGATGAGTGATGGCCTTATGGCAGATGAACATTTTAATTGTTGAAAAATCAAGCTTGATTGTGACTGACAATCTGAGTAAACACCCATATGTTATTAATATTGCTGTCAGAGTTACTTCCTCCAAGGACAACAGCTGTAATTAGAAATGTTACATAAATATTTGTGAAGGATTTCCTCACAGACTTGGTCGCCAGTGCATCAAACTGACCCAATTCTGCACAGTGTCACGCTATTGGTCTAACAATACATGGTCTTATATAATGCTAGCTACAAGGTGTCTGTGGACTTCACAGCTGTTTTACTTAATATGTTTTCTCTCTCCCTGCAGATGTTGATAATTAACTCATTGTTTCTCAGAACAGATTGCCAACCTCACTGACCAAACCTCAGAAATCAGTTTGTGATCTTACTAAATTAGCTGTTTATTCATACACAAAATATAATGGCTAAAAACTACCATGGGAATGTAAGGCTAAGATATGTAAGATCCACACAGATCAATAGCCTAGTAAGTGCCTACAAACCTAAAATGGAAGCATTTATTCAAAATGCATACAAAGAAAAGTGTACAAAACAGAAGTACAGGATAGATTAAAGTGTGGAATGAGACATATATGATTGCTATTACCACTGACTTTCTATCTGCTTCCATGGCTTCTCCTTTAATACAGGCAGTAGATACCTTTCAATTTTGGTTATCCCATTTTAAAAATGAGGTAATAAAAAGTTAAGTTAGATGTGTGTTACTAAATAATAAACTACATAGTCATGAACTGGATCACTAAAAAAACACTGAAATCAAAATGAGAGGAAATGAAAAATACAGTGAGTGGAGTAATAGGGGAAGAAGCAAAAGGCCTAATTATTGGTGTGCCATCTTCTGCCTGACATACTAGAAGCAGCAGGAATTATGGAATATTTTGGGAGAATGTGCTGATTAACTAGGAAATCAAAAGTCATTATCAAAATTTATTTAACCAAAATGAGAGTTCATTTTGGAAACATTAATCATTGTCTGACATTACAAGTTGATGGCAGGAAGGTCACAGTGTGTTTCAAGTTAGAAATGAGTGCAGCAAAGTAGGTTCTCTTCAAGATTTTTATGTTATCTTGATAGGAAGCAGAAAAGAAATGTAATTTCATTTTGATCTCCATTCCTGTTAGGTGGACCCTCTGGACACTGGGTACTTGTGCTTTGGGACAAATGGGTAAGACAGCTAATTATTTTTAACTCTGAAATCCTACCATCATTTATAGCAGTGCTGTAATTGTGTTGGCTATAAAACTTTTAAATATCATTTCTGTGCAAGTTTTATGGCATTTCTCCTACTGTACATCTTTCCTGACACTCCAAACTTTCTTAGATGCAACTGCTTGCTGTATGAGTTTCTATTAACACCACGTTCTTTAATTCAACTGCAGTAGGTAAGTCACAATAGGCTCACTCCTAAAAGTTGTGTGGTTTAATATTATCAGCAAGAAATAGCAGATTGCCCAAATCCTGGTGTGCTTTTTTAATGATAAAACAAGTACACATGGGAAAATGTTAAGCTTTTAAGAGCCTTTATCTCACAATAGGTTAATATTTTCACTATGAATAAATTCTACTGCTACCTAGCAGGTCTGTGATTTGAATTTACTACACGTCCTCCATTCCTGCTGATTCAGTGCACAGGCCTCCCACCTCATTCACCATCTCTGACAAAGCTTCATTCCTCCAAGGAGAAAGTGAAGTCTCTGCTCATTTGAGTAGAGCAATTAGAATAGCAAACATTTTAGGAGTAATAAGAATTTTGCCAATATATACTTTAGAAAGCTTATTAAAACTAATGTACTACTTGTTCTAACTAAACTTGAACTGTCATGGCTCCCAGACCTGAAATAGTAATTAGTCTGCATTTTAATGAATAATAAATACTTTTAATTGCCATGGAATGTAATAACTTTTTAAGTGCCTGAGGTGTCAGTTTAAATCAACAGCCAGTTTATACTGATTTATTTGATTTAACTTTGTTAATCAGACAGAATCAGTAAGGCTAGCAGTATCAATTTCTCAGTGGTGAGCTGGAAGCACAGGGTATTGAATGACTTTGTTGTCACATAGACTGTGAGCAGATGCTTTGACTTTTTTCAATGCAACTTTTAAACCATTATGCTATGCATCTGCCACTCGTGACACTTATGTTTAAATTACTCTTGTGTTTAAATTACCTGTTTAACTGTTATAGGCTACACACTCAAATGTGATAGCCATTTCTGTGCATTTAAAGTGTTTTTTTTGATTGTATCTGCTTTATTTTCTGAAAAAAACAAAAAAACAAAAATGTCTGTGTTTGACCATAACTTACTTGGATAGAAGGAAGTTTCTCTGTTCATCTGTAAGAGAGGGGAGCTTTGAGCAGCCTATCTGTCCCTCGAAGAGAGGTTTCAGCCCAGAAATTAGTAGTTTATTGGCCATTTTCGGCTAATTTCTATATTTTTAATTTCCCTGCTATAAAACCCACATTAGCATGGTTTTGCACGCCGGTTAGCTAGGGTATAACTATTCCCAGCTCCACAAAGTCTACTCTTCAATTTTTCCCTTGAAACTAGACAAACCTTCAACTTAAGCACTCAAACCATTCACTTCTCAGCCTGACACTTGCTCAAAACTCATAGCAAACACTAATAACCCTTAGCACTAGACCCCCCCTATACTGTAGAGAAGGACAAGGCTCTCTATTCGACCTTACCAGCCAATCAGTAAAATAGCTCACTGTACCTATCCAGGCATGTCCAAAGGACAGTTTCAGGTGTGCTCTCTGGTCCAACTGGTGAATCTGGACATTTTGAGGCAATGTTACAACTGCCTCATGTTCACAGACAACCCTTTCCTCCTACACCAAATAGTAATACATGTGAAAGATGTAAATATACAGCCAAACTGGAGGCCAAGCTCTCTCAACCAAAGACTGGACCAGACAGTCAGTAGGAGAAGGGAATTACTTGCTTCACACCACCAGTCTCACATAGACCTATTAAACCAGGACCAGCAAAAAACAGACATAAATACAAGAAAACATACTCGGAGGCTCTAAATAAAAATCTGCAAAAGCAACAGAGACCTCCATAGCAGACGTCCAAGTAACCTTCACCCCCCAACACAAACCATGAAACACATACTTTACAAAACCAGTGTGCCACACAATCACAGCCCTTAAGGCAAAATAATATAACCAACACAGTAGTAATAGGTGACTCTATAGTCAGGCACACTGATGTCCCACTCACTAGGCTGAACAAGGAGAAGGTTACTGTTAGCTGTCTGTCGGGTGCCAGGAGCGGCCACATAACACAAGCACTCAGGTCACTCCAGAACAAGTACAAATATGACTCTGTCATTGTCCATGTTGGTGTGAATAACCTGAGCTGTACCTCCCTGGACTACATGAAAAGAGACATGGAAGAGCTCTCTGATCATGTAGCCCAGGCTGGTATGACCCTGACCCTGAGTAGCATCCTGCCCTCACCAAAAATGATACCACAGTATAAAGAAAAAATTATCAATTTCAACAATTGGCTAAGCTTCTGGTGTCATTCAAAGAGGATCCAGCGTCTGTCAACCTGGGATGACATGCTTGACAAGCCATGCTGCTTCGCTAAAGATGGCTTGCACCTGTCACCCTTAGGCTTTTGAATACTGGCCAAGGCTCTTGCCACCCCCATAGGGCCTTTTTTAGGCAAGGCTCAAAAGACAAACCTAATGCCGTAAATAGCACAAGTAACAAAAAACTGAGGGTAATGCTACTCATTGCCAGAAGTCTAAACCTCAAAATGCATGCACCCGAGGCACTCCTCAGTATGGAGAAAATCGATATATGGGCAGTAACAGAAACCTAGTTTAAGGCTCCAGAGAGCACCCCAGCACTACCAGGCTACAACTCATACCATACATTTCAGCCACAAAACCCAGACCGAAATACAAAAGGCGGGGGCGCATCCATATTCATCAAGGATGCCCACACCTCCAGGTTAGTGGCACAGCATGATGCTTCAGAGATCATCCACGTGCAACTAACAATGGGCAGAACTGCAATTCAAATTGTAGCTTACTACAGATCACCTACCATGTCCCAGGACCCCCATTCCGCATTTCTGGAAACACTGGGAAACATAAAGGTACTACCAAACAACTTGATATTGGGTGATTTCAATTACCCAAACATTAACTGGGAGAACTACTCAAGTACTAACTCCCTTGCCCAATATTTCCTAGAATTTATAAACTCAAACACCCTGGATCAACTGGTCAACATCCTCACCAGAGGTGACAACATATTGGACCTGGTCATCACCAACATGGGCGACCGGTGTTCCACACCAGAGGTCAACCCCTCGCTGATTAGATCTGACCACAAACTAATCACTTTGGATATCCATATTCTGTCCCCCACCCCCCACCCCACCCCCCGGTCAAAGAAACCACTGAGAAAAACTTTTCAAAAGCAAACTTCACGTTACTTAAGACCGAGGTGGAAAGTTTCAAATCCCCCATGCTAAAGGATAGCGCTGCCCAAGCTGCAAAATACTTTACTAATGCACTCTGTGGGCACCTACAAGAATGCATGGATCATGCTATCCCAAGCAAAACCAAAACTCAGTCCTCCAAGAAAAGGAAACCAGTCTGGTGGACCCCTGCCATAAACAAGCTATACAATAGAAGGAGGAAACTAGTACAGAAAAGAGTAAAATCCCAAGAGAGGAAGACATCCCTGATCAGTATCAGCAAGAAACCACGATCCCTCATAAAATCTTCCAGGGTTAGCTTCAAAAGAAAAATTGCTAAGGACTCCAAAGATAACCACAAGGCATTCTTTAGCTGAGTTAGTGCAGAATGGCACAAAACACACTGAACCGACTGATATCGCCAACATCCTGGCAGACAGGTTCAGTGCAAACTTCACCCCCCTCTTACCCCCAAAAGGGCCCATAACCATACCAGAAGAATGTAGTGCCCCTGAAATCACAGACATTCAGGTTAAAACAGCCCTCTCCAAAGCCAAAAACACACCATCAATGGGACCGAATGGTGTCCCAGGCTGCATCCTACATGAGCTCAAAGATGAACTAACCACTCACCTAAACACACTGTTCAAACTCAGCCTCTTCACTGGCTATGTGCTCATAGAGTGGCGCACAGTAACAGTGATTCGGCGCCACAACAGACCCCGGGAACGATCGCCCTATAAACCTGTCTAGCTTGGTCTGCAAGGCTATGGATGGGTTGCCAACTGGCTCACGGACAAAACCCACATGGTAAGAGTTGTGGGAGCTAGGTCTGACTCTAAACTGTTTACAAGTGGCATTCCCAGGGCTCAGTCCTAGCACTCCTCCTGTTTGGCATAAACTTCTCAGAGGTACAGGCAAGCACAGGAGGACTATGGCTGACCAAGTTTGCAGAAGACTGCAAACTAGGGGCTATAATTGACTTTCCAGCAGACACAGACATCCTCCAAAAGGGTCTCACGGAAACAGATACCTGGTGTCAAAGCCATGGCCTCAAGCTAAATGCTAAAAAGTGCATAGTCATCCCCTTTGGAAAAAACAAAATGCCCACAAATTACCACATAGGTGGTAGCCCCCTAAATACGCAAGACAAAATAAGGGATCTGGGGACCCAAGTAGATAGTAATCTCTCCTTTGATAATCACATTGCCAAAGTGATTAAAAAATCCTTCTATGTGGCTCACCTAATCACAAAAGGGTTTGCATCCAGATCAAAAGAGGTCATTGTGCCCCTCTACACATCACTCATCAGACCCATCAAAGAGTACAACGCCCCATTTGGGATGTACCTTACAAGACACCTGCAACAGCTGGAAAGACCACAAAAGTACCTCACCAAGAGGATCACTGGCCTCAAACAGATGCCCTATGCAGCTTGATTGAAGAAACTCCAGCTGTACTTGGTTGCATACCGCCTACTCAAAGGTAATCTCTGCCTGACATACAAGGCCATGTCCAACCCAGAATTGATGGACATACTCCACCTAAAGAAAACTATATCCCCTCGACCCACATGCTCTAGGGATCTAAACCTCACCACAACAATAAATAAGACATGCTGGAGGGATAGTTTCCTGTCCCAGAGACTTCCCATGCTCTGGAACAAGATTCCAATCTACATTAGGCAGAGCTCCTCACCAACACTCTTCAAGAGAAACCTTGACGAGTGGATGGGAAACAGGAAGTTTACCCCGGGGATCACTTCAGTGGCTCTGCTGGACAGAGGCACAGAGAACTAATCTAAGGGGACGGCGAAAGCCAACACATTCTGGCTAGGCTTATAAATGCCTTTGGGCAGATAGCCTAGTACCTACCTATGAACCTATTAACCTAAGTGTCCCAGTTATGTTGGAGCATCTGCAAAAAAACTTCATTAATTTGGATTAGGAAGCTCTTCTGATCAGTTTTGTGTGTGCATACTTGCAATTGTGATCACTGACTGTCTTGCCATGTGCTACACAGTGTGTAGTATAAAACCCCTGATGCACTGCCTCATGCAATAAAGTTGTTCCACACTGTACGCTATGCTGACTTTGGTGCCAAGCAATTTCTTTACATTACATACTGTGTAGCCTAACAATATGCTGTTAGTGTTGCTGTGTATTATGTCCCACTCCCCAACCCATTTATATCCTGATGGTATAATCTATATCACTGCCATGGCCATGAGCCTTTCGGAAAGAGATATACATTCCAGTTCATCTTTTGAAAGATAAACTCTTCTAAGAAAACTGCTGTTGCTGTTCAGGGAAACGCAAACTGTGATGACTTTTCTTTCCATTTTTGTACATCAGTGTGCCAACGTAGTCAGAAAGCAAATGAGTTTACCATGCCTCTGGATATGTAGTGCCAGTCTATGATGAAAACCTCAGAAAGTACTGATTAATTGAAGATACTGCAGCTGACTCAACAGAAGGTTTATTCTGGTTATTTTAACAGTGTTAGGAGTGAGGGAGATATCATGACAACTTATTACTAATTGTTTGGATGGATTGAGCCTGACTCAAAAAACAAGATAAAGATAGGGTCAATGGTTGTACTACTGAGTGCATGAACAGTGAGCAGGCAACTGTATCTTTGCCTATTGGAACTACTCCACTTGTGTCCCTGTGCATTTTGCCAAACCTGAAAATGTTATAGCCTAAGACAGTGATTTTAGATACAAGTATGTGTGGCTTCAACCATGTTTCAGAGATGCATAGTATATTAACACTGTAGAGGATGAGCCAAACATTGATTTGGGGAAGCGTATCTTGAGTTAATGTCAACAGTTTTGAGGGACTGTTTACAAGACCAGTCTGGATATTGGGAAAGCATAATAGCGTGTTAGCAATTTGTGGGACAGGACTGAAATGTTTATGCCTGTAAGTGGTGATGTGACTAGATGTGATTTTATTAGTGGGTGAGATTTTCTTTTCTAGATGAGTATAGGGGCATCAGAATTTGAAATGATGAGATATCTTAATGAATGTGACTGTGCTCAGCTACTTTGTTGTGGAAACAAGAAAAATATCTAAAAGTAGTAATATTTTTTTTCTTAAAACTGATCATCTGTAAAGACTTAGCACATGGAAAAAATAGTATTTTCTGTTGGCCTCACTGGCAGACAATAGACTATAGGATGGGTCAAATTTCAAATGTTGTATCTGACACTTTTTCATGTCTTTTTAACTACTGGTTATAAAATATTTGTAGACTTACCTGATGCACTGTATGTTAATAAGAGAATATGATCCAAGTCAGATGTGAGAGGCTGGCCAAACTAATGGAATTGCCTGTGAAGAGAAGACTGCCTCAACTGGGACTGTAGTGATGGCCAGGTAGAGAGAGAACATTAAAAAGGTCTATCAAACAAGAGTCTTTTCTAACATTTAAAATTTGAATGATGCAATGACAGAAAGTAACCAAGAGTGTGCAAAATTGATTGAGAAGAAGGAATCTTATTAATGGGTGGAGAATTGATTTTACATTTGAGATTTATTGATTGTGGTTTGGCACTTGCATATTTATTACCATGAAATACTATTTTAAACTAAAGAAATGGGTAAGAGATGACTATATATATATATATATATATATATACATATATATATATATATATATATGATTTTAACAGAGAAAATTAACAATAGTCAGCTTTTTCTGACTTGTAAAAAAGAGTTAATGATATGTATTTGAGTCACCTGTTAGGAAGTGTGATTAGTTGTGGGGGGTGCTGTACTCCTGATGCACTGTTTGTGCATTGCATGTCAGCCTTCCATTAGTGGGATTGAATAATATATAACATTCTTTGGGCTGCATAGTCTATGTGTTAAATCTCAAGCACATTTTAAGGTTTAGAGTTAAAATGGATTATATTTGAAAGTAAACTTGGAGTTGTATTAACTCCATCATGTATACTTAATAAAAGTTACTGTATTATATAGTCATTTATATTGGTATATTTATACTGCCATTTTGTACCATTTATACAGTGTATTGGAGGTGACTGAAGGACAGAAACACATGCTTTGTTGGGTTAAATACCTGCCAAATCTGAGTTTGGAATAATGATGCAACTACAATTGTCTGCTTGGCTAGAAAATTTATTTACAAAAAAGTTAATGCTACACCTGACAATTTAACAAAAAAGTTTTAAAATATTATGTTTGTCATCTTATGTCGTATATGAATTGGTTGATGTTGCATATTACCTGCACTATGCAAATAAAAGTATAGGCCATTAATGGTGAGTGGATTAAAGTGAGGTATTTGTTTTCGGACAAGGGATGAGTTTTGTATCATGCAAAGTAAACAGGTTAATTCACCACATAAAGAGGAATAAAAAGGAAAGGAGTAGCAAAATAATCATGGGCATTAAAACATTGTATACTGGTAGTGCAAAAAAGGGACATGATTTAGTAGTGCACGTTTATTTATTTATTTATTTTACATTTGTTTACCGGGAAAGTCCAGCGGGACATGTCCTTTTTCAGTGGAGGTCTGGGGAGAAAAGCTCCAAGTTATAAAGTAACATAGTAAGGTACATCATAACAATAAAACAGTAGGAAACATGACAATTGTACATATTACACACATGGAGAATTTGTAGTTACATTCAAAGTACTGAAAATTAAACAGTAACAATATTTAAATATGCAGAGATATCTAGTTTGACAGTTGTAGTAATAAACATACCTATCTACATGGAGTTATGAGCAGTCAGCTCTATGCTTAAAGTGGTCCTATTCAGTTAGGCAGAGGGTTAGAAGGGGGGTTAATATGCATAGTGGTACAGGGAAGTAGCCTATCTTGGGGAGGTACAGGAACAGAGCCAGGAGTTTGCAAGGTGGATTTTTAAGAGCTTTTTGAACTGTATTGTTGAGGAAATGGTCACTAGTGAGTTTAGAAGGTTGTTCCAAAGCTTGGAAGTGCAATTGGCAGGGGCAGCTCGTGCTATTGGACAGCAGCCCCCCCCCCCCAGCTGTAAAAAAGAAAGAAAAGAAAAGAAAATCAGCTGTAAAAAAGAAAGGAAAAAAAATAAAAACAAACACGAGTCCCAGAACTTCATGCATGCATGCTCATGGCATTTCCCAATATCCAAACTGCTGGCGAACCAGTCCGGAGCATGCACACAGAATCCGAACTGCTGGTGAGACAGTCCAGATCAGGAAAACAGCATTCAACTGCAGAGATTCCAGAAGTCTATGCAGTTACAACTGCAAAGACTGGAAGGGGATCGGACTGCAATGTCTGCAGGTTGGGTAGCAGCTTGCTCTCATGGGAAAGACTTTGCTCTTGCAGGCTGTTTAGTGCAGGAATGGACAAACTTGAATGTAACAGACTTTGGAGCTGGGTTGCTTCTCATGTGAATGAATGAACATGAATGCAACAGGCTTTGCAGCTAGCAATTTATCAATGGACTTTGCTACTCAGGTAGGGTGTGTGTGTGTGTGTGTGTGTGTGTGTGTGTGTGTGTGTGTGTGTGTGTGTGTGTGTGTGAATGGATGAACTTGAATGCAATGGACTTTGCAGCTTGTATTTTATTATCAACGGACTTTGCTACTCAGGTAGGGTGTGTGTATGTGTGTGAGTGAAATGCCCCAGTAAAATATACCTGGTGGCTAGAGCGAACTCACAAAATATACTTGGTGGCTAGACTCAAACCCTGTACCTTGGGAGCAGGTAACAAGAGCTTGAATTTCCTACCCACCACCACTTGTGAATTTTTTGCCTCATATTTTGTTCTTGAGAATTTTGTGGTTTTCTGGATTTTGACTTCACTAAATACTGACCGGCATTTGAATTTCAGACTTCATATTCTTCAGAAAGTACATGACAACATAAAACATTTCACTCTAGCAATTTTCTGTTTATAAGATCAATATTTGAAAATTGCCCCTATTTTTCAGGCTATATTCCCCCATTATTGGCTTTGTCTAGGTGTTTTGTGCTAAGAGGTTGAGAGCTATGGTGAGAACTGAATTCACTGAATATGTTTGGAGGCTGTATTCCCCCATTAGTGGCTTTGTCCAGGTGTTTTGTGCTAAGAGGCTGAGAGCTATGGTGAGAACTGAATTCACTAAATGATAGCCATTTAAGTTTCAGTCTACCTGTCTTTCAAGAAACAGCTGATTTGGCATAGGATATGTTGCTCTGACTGTAGTGCACAGGGTCCTGGGTTCAAGTCTTGGCAGTGAAATGCATGGTGGTAGCACAGCATTTTATTTTAGCAACTTTCCAAGATTATACAAGCAATGTTAAAATTATGCCCTTAGTTTTTGGGCTTTTGTCCCCCCTCCCCAATAAATTTTGGCTTTTCCAGATTTCTTGTGCTTCAAAGTTGAAAGATGCAGTTGAGTGCCAAGTTGATTTTACAAGTAGCTGAGAGCTTGAAGAGAAGTTTAATGCTGCTTATGCTGAGTCTGATTGCATTGTTAATAGCACAACAGGTAGTGTACTTGCTTTGATGCAGAAGGCTGTGGGTTCTAATCCCACAGTATATAGATGCATTGCTGATACTGTGCTGTGTTGTACTTTTAAATGGGGTGGATGTTGCAGTCATGACAATATCCTCTTTGATGGAGATACCAAATAACGATTAACCTGTTATCAGTTTTCCATCCATTCCCTATTGTAATATTACTAGCTTATCATTTTTTATGTAACATAGGCAATTTATTCCTCAACAGCAACAGGCACTTTATTTGTAGATGAAACCCTGAAATATAAAGTCGTTTGCTATCAGCAACCTCTTCATTAGTTACAGATCTCTTTAATGTGGAATTATTTAGATGACTTTTACTTCTGCAGAGATTGTGCATATTTAATGATACTGGTGTATTGTAGAAGTTTGAGTAGACTGTTATGATGGAAATGTTCTGAACTGGGTAGTTTTGTAATTATTGCCACATGCATTTTGTTTCATTGTTTACTGGAAAAATGTTCAAAATAATAAATTTAAAATGCCATCTAACAGCTGTACTGTATTATACAAGGAATATAATTTAATACAATCAGGAAGGTATATCAAAGAACACATGTATGTTTCCTGTGCAAGGGGCCTATGATTTGACAAAAGCCCAAAGTTAATCTTTATCTGCCACTGGCCAGATGTATTTTCTTTGAATGTGGGTTTCAATCCTGTTTCAATGAATGTGAGTTTCTAGGGCAGAGAAATGTTAATGCTAAGTCTATTTTCATTGTGAGAATACATTGCTTTGTTTAGCAGATGTCTATTAGTGTTTTTGCTGTAAAATGTAAAATAAAACATTTAGATGAAATCCAAATCATCACAGAAATAAAGCAGTATACACATCACAGTGTTTATGGTAAATGGGGCGAACTTTCCAAGTAATTGAACATTGGAATAGCTGCAGGGGGGAGAGGCCCCATTTAACCATGATTTTGTGAGGGGTAAGGGCGGCAAACACAGACAGCCCTGGATGAACTATACCTCTTAACTGTCCAGATTGTTGCAGAATGAATAGATTTTTGCTTCTTATTTTTTGTTTGTTCCTCATAAAATATGTGGTTTTCTGGCAAATCATTTAGGAATGAAATCACTAAATAATGACAGAGATTGAATTTCAGACTTCATACTCTTCAGAAAAATGCATGCTAAAGCAAGACCTGTTGTTCTGTCAACTTTCTAAGTTTATACAAAAGCAATTTTTTAGTACTGTTTGTATAATATATTTGGCCTTGTCCAGATTTCCTGCGTTAAGAGATGAGAGGTACATGCAAATAAATTGCTTTATAGAATTAAGTATATCCAAACATCTCAACTGTCCCCAATTTTGGCTCAAAATGTTGCTCTCCCCCTAATAATCCCTCTGCAAAATGGCAGAAGGTGGACAAAAGTACTGCAGTGGCTTTTCATCTATCCTTGATTTGCAGAATGGTCTGGTTTTCTGTCATATTTTTATACTGTTGATTTAAGCTTCTTCTTATTCAGAAAATGCATGCTGTTGCAGTGCCTGTTGCTTTGTGTTTAAGTAGCAATGCTTTAATGACCATCAGGTAAGCTTGTCTGAGACTGTAACATGCAAGTAAGCTTTAATAAGCATACTGTTAAATAATTTCCTACATTGAAAGCCTTTTTGTTGTTGCCATGCAGAGAATATTTACATAACTAGATAGTGTATAAGCCTTAGGTATTGAAATGCATATGACAGTATTTGTAATAAAGGGTAGGATTACAGTATTTTCAGAAGCTCATTACATTTGTTGGAGACTTGCAGTCATCTTTACAGGCTTTGCCTGTAAACTAAACAGAATGCCAATCTATCATGCTTGGTCCATAACCTGTGCAGTAATCCTTTAAGCAATTTACCTTGAGCTTGTTTCTTGTTTGCTGTTTGTTTTTTACTTTGATCATGTTTTCCCCATGAAACAAGTAGATAGTTGTTGTCAGGCAGCAGGTCTTTTTTGGATATGAAATATTTTTACAAGTGGGGGTATCAAAGAGATTGCTATTTTCAGCATGTTACTTGATACTTTTATAAAGCTGATTATAAATTATAATTAGAACTGCAGTGCAAGGAGAGGTGGTTTGAGTTGAGTTCTGCTTTTTTTATTCTTGATTTTGACTGGCATTCCAGTGATATATTTAAAAAGTAATTTATTTTTTCATGCCTCACAACCGTTTTGTTTCCATCTAGATATTAAGTAAGCTGGCATGTATTGACATTTGTTTTCTTCTTCAATTCATTTTGTCTTGACTGGACTCTCATAATGACAGTTTGGCACCCAGGGTAGCATATTTAATTAAAGTCCCAGTTTTTGCAGTTTTTAGCATAGCTCCACCCTGTTCTAGTTGGCCACACCCCTTCCTGTTGGACCCATTCATTCAGCTGTCTCCTGCAGCCCCCCTTTGATTTGAAGTCACCAGCTACCACTGGTAATTGGAGAAAAGTTACAGGTTATATTGTGTTATATCAACATTTCAGGATGCAAGACACATAAGTACAATGATATTAAGTTCATAATCTTGTCCACATACACCAGTGGTTGGAAGACACAGATGAACAGGGTTGTTTTGTGGAAATTGAGGGTTATATTGAAACCCTATGTAAAAAAAATTGCTTAGTATTTATCATAGAGGAGGTACTTTGGGTAATTAAACTCAAATATGGTAAATATCTAACTTTTCCTCTTTCATATAAACCTATCTAAATAATGAACCATGATTATAAATTCTTCATATCCATTACTATTGTGCATTTGGTGCACTGGGTACACCAGCTGAATGATAAGAATCAATATTGCTTTGAGTGGTTCACAGACTTTTCATATCTTCAAAATGTGATTATTAATGAAGAATTACTAACAGGAACAGATATGTTTAATGACTGTGACTCTAAAGGATGGATTCAGTGGAATTCTATTGATTCAGACATTTACAAGCAGGTTTTTCATCTGCTTAATGCTATGCATCTTGACTCCAGGGTAAAAGTGAAAATTCATACATCTGAGTTTTTTTGTGCATAGAGTTAAACTAGACACTCCTACTGGCAATGTGGATAAACACTTCTGCATTAAATGGGTACTAGACACACAGGGAAGCTGTGAACATATCTTTGTTTGTGATTATGATGTAATTTACGTTCAGTTATCTTTTTGAATGCTTGGAGTCTTGAGTAAATATGTTCATGGAATAAGAGTAACAAAACTAAGATAATAGTTGGCTTTCTAAATTATAATCCTTTTCTAAAGGAGTTTACTTTCTTATAGTAAACCCATTATATAAAATATTTAGGGATATGGTTGGAAAGCAAAACTAAGAGCCCAGTTAACAAAGCTATAAGATGAATTAAAGAAAAGACTAAACATTTATTTTAAGGATTGGAAAATGATTGGTTTATAGTTGGACCAAAGAACCGTGATATTGCAGTTTTGTACCTCATTTGCTGCTGTATGTTTTTCAGTCCTTCCTCACAAGTACACCTCCTCCCCCAGTTTGTACATTAATGATTACAAACACAATGAGATGTGGACGAGTTATGGCCCATGCTTCATGTAGGTAGGTGAATGTTTATACCATGATGCTGTTCAATTAAAGTTCAAAGGTTCATAGAAACTATAAAGGAAATAAGTCAGACAACCACATGTGCCTTGTCAAATGCCAGCCTCAAGATGCAAGTTGATACACTAATTACTTATGAGACTCCACAAACTGAAATGAAAGATGTTGATGAATTTACATAGTTTTTATACTATGTTTTTTAACAGGATTTCAATGTGGTTATACTCTGGTAAGAGACGAGATCCCCATATGTGTTGAAACTGTTTGCTGGTGACCTTAAAGTAAAGGTATCACAGAGCAGCACTTCATCAGTGGTTGAATTTCAGATTACCAGGGTGATACCATAAATAAGAAATGGGATTAATAAGATGGGAGTCTAGGTAGATGAAGCTTATTTGAGTACGTGTGGAGACAGTATAGTTGGCTGACCTAGGCCCAGGTTAACAGTGTGACCTGAGTAATGTTTTGTGCTTGGAATTTGCTGAGACCATAGCAAAAGGCACATAAATAGGAATTCTTGACTGACTTAATAACATACCTAGTACTAAAGTCTTTAATGCTGGAAGTAAGGAGATGATATCCCATACTGAACGGTTGATTAGTACACCCACAAACCTTTTAAGAGATCTAAATACTAAGAATCAATATGAAATGAGTTCAGACAGGGAAGTCTCTTTGATATAGAAATAACAAATAATTTGTGGTGACAGATTTGTACATTTTTAAGATGTACAATGAATTCCAGGAGATATACAATATGTATATAGAAGTATTTACCTTGTGGAGAACAGCAAAGGATGCTCCTAAATATTTATCCAGCGTGTTAGCAGTATAATGAGGATAACATTGGCTGTGATACACAGGTTATCTTAATGATGAGACAGTAAATATATTGAAAATTACTTTGTTGTAGGTATAACTATACTTGCTGATCACAGCTGTTAAACCATGTTAAATGCTATATATTTGAGATGGAAAATATTTTTGAGAATTATAACACCATCATAATTTTACAAGTATAACATGATTCAATGTGCAGATGATTGTATGCCATATGCCATAATGCTATATTATTTTCTCTGATGTAAAATCAAATAGTTATATTTGTACGCTATTTGTTGCTATTTTTGTATTAGCTTAAAAATTGAGGAATGGAAGGTGATTTAAGTGTCGTGGCAGACATAAACTTCCAAAGAAATTCTGTACGAAGTATGAAATTGAACTTAGCAGTTATAATGTCAATGTTGTTATAAACAATACATCAAGTTCTGTCAGGTGCCAAGAGTTAGTTGCATGTTGGATGTGAATAAAGGTATTTTGTTTTAAAAGAGTATAGATGTGTTTGTTCATAAATGGTATAAGAACTTAACTGTGTAGCAGGAATAAGTTTTTTTGGTGTTTGTGTTTATAGAAGTTGTAGAACAGAATGGGGAATCTGTAATGTTATAATGTTTATGTGAAAGAAAAAGGACAAGAAATGATTAACAAACTGTCGGTCCACATCTTACGCAACACAGCTATGGGCACCCCATATGCTAATACTTATGCGAACCTTGTAGTATACTTTTGGGAGAAAGCATTTTTGTTCATTAGTATTTACTATCCACATGTACTTCTATATAGATGGTTTGTGGATGACATCCTATTGATATGGGATGGTGACATTACTGCCTTGCATAATTTTGTTTAATATTTAGAATCCACGACAGATTTTTTGAAATTTACTATGCTAGATTCAACTATGAAGATAGATTTTTTGGATATAGTCATTTCAAAAGATGTACAAGGTTTTTCATCCACTGGTCTATATCGAAAACCATGTTGGAAAAACACTCCGTTACATTTCAGAAGTATGCATCTCAAATTCGTTTTTCCTAATATTGTTAAGAGTCAATATTATAGACTTAAGAGAATTTGTAGAGATGCCATAGAGTTAAATAAACTGATGAACTATATGGAAAGTCTATTTTTGGAAAGGGGATATAACAGATCCTTTCTTGAAAGAATAAAAGAAACTGTCTTTATGGATACTAATAAGACAGAGACGAAGTTACAAATGACTGGTAGCTACCATAATAGACATAGTAGGAATACTAATGTAGTTTTTACTACTAGATATATACGAATGACAATAGAAGTATAGTTGATATAATTAAAAAGAAATGGCATGTTCTTACAGCGGATTCTACTATATTGGATATTGTAGGGGAATTCCCTAGATTTAGGTATAGTAATAGTATGAATCTTAAGAGACTTTTATGTATAGATCACAGCACCAATATTAAGAAAAAAGAGTGTAAGAAAAATCTAGATTTTGGCACGTTCCCGTGTGGTTGATGGAACATGTGTAAAGAAAAAAAAACAGACACACAATTGTTCTGCCACCCTGTCCTAGATTATAAGTTCTTACCTAAATTTTATGCTACATGTAATGATAGTAATTTGATATATCTTGCTACATGTACTTCTTGTTCATAGGTTCATAGGTTCATACTAGGCTATCTGCCCTGGGGCAATTATAAGCCTAGCCCGATTCTGTATGGCTTACGCCACCCCTTGATTTGAGTATACTGTGCCATTTTTAAGGTTTAGTTTACTGTGCCTCTGTCTAATAGTGACACGTGAGTAATCCCTGGGACAAACCTATGATCCCCCATCCACTTATCGAGATTCTTCTTGAAGAGATTTAGTGAGATGCTCTGCCTCACATGAACTGGAATTCTATTCCAGAGCGAAGGGAGCCTCTGGGTTATGAACCTGTCCCTCCAGCAAGTTCTATTTATTTCTGTGCTGAGGTTCAAGTCCCTCAAGCGTGTGGCTCTAAGGGATTTAGATTTACTGAGGTGGAGCATGTCCATTAATTCTGGATTTAACATAGCTTTGTATGTCAGGCATAGATCGCCTCAAAGTAGGCGGTATGCAACTGAGTAGAGCTGGAGTTTTTTTAACCGAGCAGCATATGGCATCTGTTTGAGACCCTTGATCCTCTTGGTGAGATACTTTTGGGGTCTTTCTAATTGCTGCAGGTGTCGGGTAAGGTACATCCCAAAGGGCATTGTATTCTATGATGGGCCTGATGAGGGATGAATAAAGGGGCACGATTACCTCTCTTGATCTAGATGTGAAACCCTTCATGATGAGGTGGGCTATGTAGAAGGTCTTTCTAACCACTTTGGCAATGTGGTTTTCAAAGGAGAGATTGCTATCAACTTGGGTCCCCAGGTCCCTAATAACTTTCTCTGTACTTAATGGGTTTCCGCCTATGTGGTAATTTGTGGGCACATTGTTTTTGCCAAAGGGTATGACTATACATTTTTTGGCATTTAGCTTTAAACTATGGCACTGGCACCAGTTATCTGTCTCTGTGAGACCTTTTTGAAGGATGTTTGTGTCAGCTGGAGAGTCGATGATGGCACCCAGTTTGCAGTCGTCTGTGAACTTGGTGAGCCATAGTCCTCCCACATTTGCCTGTACCTCGGAAAAGTATATACCGAACAAGAGTGGTCCCAGGACAGAACCCTGTGGGACGCCACTTGTGACCGGTTTCGAGTCTGACATGGCTCCAGCAACTCTCAATCTGTGGGTTCTGTCTTTGAGCCAGTTTGCGACCCATCTTGTGACATAGGGGTTTATATTTAAGCTGGATAGCTTATCTATGATGCCCGAGTGGGGTATTGTGTCAAATGCCTTTGCAAGGTCCAGATAGGCTGTGTGGACTACCTTCCCTTCATTTATGGCTTTGGTGACTGTTTCGAAGAAGTCAACCAGGTTCAAAAGACAGGATCTGCCCTTGACAAAGCCGAACTGGGTAGGATCTAGTGTCTGTAGGTCCCCAATGTCTTTGTTTATGAGCTCCATGATGATCCTCTCCATAGCCTTGCAGACTAAGCTAGTCAGGCTTATGGGGCGATAGTTTCCAGGGTCCGTAGAGGCTCCACCTTTGTGGAGTGGGACCACTGTTGCTGTACGCCATTCTGTGGGCATATATCCTGTAGTGAGGCTGAGATTGTATAGCTGTTTTATTTGAGGGATTAGTTCCTCTTGGAGTTCATGTAGGACGCAACCTGGGATGCCATCTGGTCCCATGAAAGCAGTGTTTTTTGCTTTGGAGAGGGCAGCCTTCACCTGAGCATCAGAGATGTTTGGGAGGCAGCCCTCTGTCGGGATAGATACTTGCTCTTTTGGGAGTTTGCACTGAACCTGTCTGCCAGGATATTGGCGATGTCTGTGGGTTCAGTGTATTTTTTGTCATTTAGAATCAACTCAGAACAAGTCTGGGAGTTGTCCTTGTTTTTATGTGGGTATGACATCAAGGAGACTGAAAGATAGAATATACAATCTTTTATATGATATAAAATGATCTAATCAACAAAATGCACTTGCAAAGCGTATAGCTATAGAGAGAGATCATCATTTTAGTTTTAGAGTGCTACAATTGGTAAATGAAAATAAAAGGGGAGGTGATAAAATGAACTATCTTGAACTGACAGAATTACGTTGGATATTTAAATTGCATGCGCATATGCATCCTGGCTTAAATAATTTTGTGTGTATAAAACCAGTATTAGAAGCACGATCACGTAAATGATGTTAAGAAAATAGGTTATGAAAACTATATATACATATATATATATATATATATATATATATATATATATATATATATAATATATATATATATACATTTCTCCTATATGAAGGAAGAAAATAATTTATAATTTATAATTCTTATTTTAGATATATATGTATATATTTCAAGTATTACTATTTATTTACCTATTATGGCTTTATCTTGTTTTCTTTAAGTTTGTGATTTATTTATAATATATTTGATATAATATATTCTATATTCATAGATATAGAGTGATTAGATAGAGTTTTAGTATGTATGATGTAATAGATGGTTCTGCTATAAGTATATATTTTTAAATAGACAACTAACCAATTAACTATTTTATTAAATTGGACTATAGAGATTAATTGAATTATTGTTTTTAATGGTTCTTAATGTCTATATGATGAGAGTATATAAGTTGATGAGATGGATTGTTCTTGTAAGCTCTGAAGAAGCATGCTTGTTGGTATGCAAAAGCGCTCATCTTTGTGTTTGGAATATTAAATCTATATTTTATGATCATCGTGGTGGTCCTGTCCTGTTTGTTATACATTGCTGTTTTTCGTCTTGATTTGGACCTTTGGGCCATTATATATACCTTTTTACTTATTTTCATTGCAACACAGATTATACATTTCTGATGAAAAATATTGCAGTTAAAATTAAGTTCTCTGTTGCATAAAGTACTTCATGAAGAGGTATATTGGATAAGAGTGGAAATATTAAGGTTACCAATGTTTATAAATTATACACAGTATAAATAGAGAGAAAATGAAATGAAGCTATTGCTTATTACATTTCCTGTGGTTTTGATTGACGTTTACGTATGAGTATACATAATATTCTTGAAGAAATCTGTTAGGAAATAGATTATTATTTCTAAGTAAGACTGGTTATTCTTTTACTGCTGTAACACCTCTTTTTAATGAGTGGCTTGGAAAGCAAATGAGAATGCTGCAAAAGACAGAAGAAGATAGCCTGTTAAATATGATATTTTCTGCGATTATAAATGAAGTGGTAGGAAGATATAAGTAAAGAATGAATATTAGCAAGAATCTGGAAATACAGTTACCATCTATATTAGTTTACAGTGACAATGATGTTTTAGTAAGCAAACACAGTCTGTGGATAAAAGTATCTATAACAGTATTACAGGAAGTAATGGAAAGGGTTGGTTTGACTTTAGGAAAAGTCAGATATAGTGGTACAGTAAGGATAGTGGAATATATTTTACAATTAAAGAAATACAAGTACTAGGAATCAGGTTTTGACAAGATTAAGAAAAATTAGAGAAAATAAATGAAATTGCTCAGATGTGGATTTTGTTTCAAATCCCTGATGGGCCTTTCCCATTTGGGGTGTGGTCACATATAACTCTGAATAAGCCTTATCTTCTCCCAGTCTCTCTACTTTTGATGGTGCTTCACTTAGGTGTTTAACCCCTCTGGACTAGGGTCACCAATATCCCTACTTATTGCTGGTTAAGACGTACAGAGGAGGAGGAGGAGCAAGTCCAAGAGCCATCACTGCTACAGGCAGTGGTTTGCTTGACTCCATGGTTATGGCTATCTTCCTGTAGGATGGCATCATACTGCTAAGCCTAATGCATGGTCTGAGGCATAATCTAGAGGGGCATCTTCTTCTTGGGCCTGAGGATGGCAATGCCTCCAACCCCAACTGCATGCCTAATCCAGCTTCTTATGTAACTTCACTCTCTACTGGGAATATGGAAACAGCATACTCTGCCCCACTCCCAAAGACAGGTGAGCAGGCAAAGTCCTGTCACTCCTCTCTCACTGCCTCACCAGCAGGTGCCCAGGCTATTAATTGAACTTGTACCCTTGGGTCATACTCAGGCTTTTTGTCTCTACGTCAGTGAAACTAACTAAATCTGAAGAAGTTTTCAGGTTTCATTTAAAAAGAGAAGATATTCAATTAATATGGTGTTATTGGGTATATTGGCCTATAGTGGGGATGTATTCCTTTTCTAAAATATTTAAGAAAGAAATTGATGGAGTGTTATGAAATAGCATTATCACTGATGCATGGCAAGGTCTTGAAAACAAAATAAGCTAGATGCATTAACTGCAAAGAGGAAAAGGTTTAAGCTTGCAATGCAGTGTGGAAATCTTCTGTATTGGCTTTTCTTGTGAAAGTTGTCTAAGGCTTTCATGGCATCTAAGCACACATGACAAAAAAAATGCTAGTTGAAGGCTGTAAGTTTGAGGAAATAATGCAGCAACTAAATATGAAAATTTATGGTTATTATGAAGGAAAATAAATAAAAATGTTGTGCTACTTATGGAATACATGGTGCGGTAGATTTGCCGACATTTTATATAATAAGAAATGTAATGTGTAAAGAATAAGAAAAAAAAACTAGAAATTTTGAGGGGCTGAGTATGCATTCTGCACAGATGCCTTTCATTGTTACAGATATAAAAACTGGCAATCACTTATTAGAAATATTATAAATTGTATATTTACAGCATAATACATATCGCTGATTGTAATCAATAAAAACTTTCTACACTTTTTATGCATGTACAAGAATGAATCCCATAAGATCGAAGAAACAGTCATGGATGTTAGACACTGATTTAAGAACTGTGAATTGTACAAACTTATGGGATTCATGCTTGTATGCCATCTGTTTTGTATATGTTCATTGTTGTTGTCTCGATAATATCATGTTCAGTGTTATGGTAACTTGAGCAACTGAAGTAGACCTATATACTTTATATGTGTGTATATATATATATATATATATATATATATATATATATATATATATATATATATATATATATATATAATAAATCCACATCCACATGGTGCATAGACTGCCAGGAAGTGCAATGGAGAAAGTATGACATATTTTACCAAAGAAAAACTTCAGTACAATATATATCTGATGTCAATTCAAAATAAATCATTAAATGTAGTAAATGTGAAAAATATAACCATGATTAATTAATGATCATATGGCAGAAAGCAAACCATAGACATTCATTTACTACTTTTGGGATTAACACTTTGAAATTCAAGGCTATTATCAACAAATACTGGCGTATTTTAAAGGCTGAGCCCTTTTTTAATCAATACTTAGATAATAACTGTCATTTTAGATATCTTAGGGGCAGGACAATTGAAGAATAGCTCTCTGGATTCAAGAAGGGCAAGAGTGATATTTGAGACCAAATCGATAAGACTTTATGGTTGCACATTCTGTGGAAATTGCCCTTATAATGTCTAGAACTAAGTCATTTACCTCATTTAACACTTCTAGAGTGTTTAATATCAGACATTTGATTACTTACATCACTGAGTGCATTGTTTATTTGGCGGTATGCTAGTGTAGTGCCTTTTATGTTGGACAGACCTCTGGACCCTTCAAGCAGAGGATTGCTTTACATCTCAGTGATATTCATTGCAAATGCCCCACAAGTGATTTGTATAAACATACATTAGATCATGCCACAGCTCACTTTATTTTTGTAGGTATAAATATGGTGATGGAGGAGGGTTTGTCCAGTCAGCATAAATGCTCCATTTTATCTCAGAAAGAAAGGATGTGGATTATTAAGTTGGTGGCAATGTTTAAACCAGGATGAAATGATTGTTAGTATGTTTTGGTTTGCATATTTTTTTGCATTTAATATTTAGTGTTTTTTGGAAGTATACATTATGAGGAATACCATTGTATGAATTTGTAGTTTTGCTTTGTGAACACATGCGAATGGTGCACTGTACCTTCAAATTCAGACCTTGAGTTACATTTTAGCTGTTTCTTTACAGACTGATGATGCCATGGGGCTAAACTGGTTTGTGATTTGCTTTCTGCCATATGGTCATTAATACGTCACGCTCATATTTTTCACATTTACTACAGTTAACAATTTATTTTGGATTTCCTTCGAATATATAATGTTGTGCTGGAGTTTTTCGTTGGTGGAATATAAGTACAGATAGCTGAACAGATAATTTTGACAATTTTCCCATAGATACAGCCATAGTACATTAATGGAGTCCTCATCTTTAGTACATTTCCAGTCTAAGAAGTATTGCCAGTGAGCTGTGACCTAGTAAACCACCAGCCAAAAACCCTGTCAGAAACTATCTACAGAGCACCTCCTAGATCAGTCTTGAAAACACCCCCTTTGTGATAACAGTTCTTCAAACCTAACATTATGGACAGTTGGACTACCCTTCTTTCTCCTGTCAGCCTGGTTGACTTGGGTCTCCTGAGGCAGTGTAGCAACCGCATCATGTGCATTGACAACCCCCTACTAATAACACACTCTAGTACAGAGTGGGAGAGATGTATCTACTCCAAGAATCTTGAATCCCTGTTCTTTCGCACTTGAAACAGTAACAACGAAGAGGTTGTCAACTCATCCTCCACTACACAGGCACATAGTACCATTATTCATACACATATTACACATCCAACACACAAATCTATATATGTGGAGGTTCTGTCAAAAAAATTAACGAAACACCAGAGACCTCCAAAACACAAGATTGCTACTACTAACTCATCCCCATTTCATCCTTCATCCACTTTCCCCCACTTGAATCCCCAGTAATTACTCATTACTTGCATACAACAGACACACCTTATCATCTTCCCTTCTATGTTTCATCATCATCTCCTTCTATAGTTTACACTCTCAAGGTGAATTTCTTGGCATCCATGTCTCAAGCACATAATAAGTTAGTTAGGTTTAGAGGCCCAATCACAATCCTCTGTTATACATCTCTACATTATCTTTAGTTGGCTTTCTGACATTCATCATAATCACATTTATTATTCTTAATATTAAAATAATAAAGCATTGCAATTGTCTTTTTATCAATGACTATCCTTCTAATTGTTTGTCTTTTCGGCTTTTCCCGGTTAGGGGTCTCCACAGAGGAACTCTGGTCCGCTAATGACTGGCAGTCGATTTTTATGGTGCCGAGTTGCCAGCCCGATGCCCAAACTTCAGCGAAGGCACGCCCATTCACGCATGTCTTTCAGAGGCCACTCGACCACAGGGAGGACATGCAGACTCCACACAGAAGGCACTCAAGCTGAGAATCAAACAGGAGAACCTCTTGCTGTGAGGCAACAATGCAACCGCTGTACCACCAAGGACTATCCTTCTAATGGTGACCTAAAATCTCAAATAAAATTTGATTATGCATTTATAATATGAAAACTTGTATGTGAAATTATGTATTACTGTCACAGATCTACCTAGTTGGCACACCTGTCAACTGTACAGATTTTTGCCTTGTATTTTTGCCCCATTTTTCATAAAAATGTGTTTTTCTGGCAAATCATTAAAGATTTAAGTCAGAAATTAATGACATATATTTGAATTTCAGACTTCATACCCTTCAGAAAATTCATGATGATGCAAAACCTGTTATTTTATCAACATTCTAAGTTTGTAAGAGCAATATTTAAAAATTGTCCCTCTTTTTGGGCCTTTGTACCGCCATTATTTATGGCTCTGTCTAGATTTCTTGTTCTAAGAGGTTGATATGTATGCCAGTTGGCAAGTTCCACTCAAAAAGCCTTAATAAGTTATTAATAGAGAGGCTCCTTTCTGCACATATTTGTATTAAACAATTTTGTTACATAAGTCTATATGAAGACAAAGAAAGTTTGTATGCTGCTGTTGACACTAGAAGTTTGATAAAATAATAAAAAGGGTATCACTATTGACCAATAAATGTTGTGAGGACAGCGGATTTGGTCATTCCTGTAAATATTATGATGGGATCACTTTAAAACCAAATATTAGTTATTTATTAAGTAACCTAATAGAATCAAGCACTTCTCTGCATCATTTTATTTTAATGTTTTAAATACAATATGTGAATTTTTTTCAGTTAACTACTGGATAACCACACTTAAAATGCATTTTTTCTGCTAATACTCTAGAATTTTTTTTCTGGAAGGTGGATTTCTAAATTACTATTATCTGTGTCAAATTTCTATGTCATTATTTTACTATTTATGTTTTACTTGTGTGATAATCAGATAGGTGGGCTACTTCAAGAATCTTTTATCAGCCATTGGTAACACATGGCTTTATAGTAATGGCATATGAAAGTAATGCAAACATAATGGCTTTGATATAAAATCATATATAATTATACAAATATAATCTAAACTACAACTGCATTGATTAGATAATGTATTAACTTCAGCTGTACAGTGATAACTAACAGTAATAGTGCAGTCAAAGGTGAATACAACTTCCATTTTTAAAAAAAGCTTATTATATCCTACCAGTAGTTGCTGTAGTATCCTTTTAAAACAAAGCTCAGATGTTGTTACAAATAGTACTTTTTTTTATTTAACAGTTGTTTACCAGGATAGTCCGACTGGACAACGGGTGTCTGTTTTCAGCAGAGTCCTGGGGAGAAAAGATCCACAAAGTTACAAAGTAGTTTAGTAAAAATTAATTAAAAATAGTTTAGAAAAGTGATTAACAATAGCTTAAAAAGTGACTAACAAAAAAGTGACTAACAATAGTTGAAAAAACATGCTCGAGTAAGGGTAACAGTGATTAACAATAGTTAAGAAAACATCCTCGAGTAAGGTTAGTTGAGCAAAAGGCAAGGTTGTAGAAGCATATGATCACAGTACACGTTGTATATCCAGTTGACTTCACAGAAATAAAAACGTACTCGTTATTTACACTATGTACAAATCTGCCTATGTAGATTATAATCAGGGGAATAGTGTTCTACAGGGTCAGCCATGAAGAATAGCCTGGATGAGGTGGGTTCAGGAAGGGTCATTACAGCTACATATATGGTTTTCATAAAGGTGAGATTTGTGGAGCTTTTTGAATGTGGTAGTGTGGTTTTGTAGCCTGAGGTCTGAGAGTAGGGTGTTCCATGTTTAAGCAACTTCGTAGTGGAATAGAGATTCCCTTGAGCTGTTTTTACATGGAATGACTTTGATTAGGACTTTGCTACTGGAGCGTTGTTCCCTGTTGGTGCTATAGAAGTTTAGGAGGCCTGTTAGGGCAGAGGTTTTATCATGACACAGGGCATGGAATATGATGCAAGAGGAAGTGGCCACACCAGGCTAGGGATAGAGTACACACCAGGCTAGGGATAGGGTACACACCAGGCTAGGCATAGGGTACACACCAGGCTAGAGATAGGGTACACACCAGGCTAGGCATAGGGTACACACCAGGCTAGGGATAGGGTACACACCAGGCTAGGGATAGGGTACACACCAGGCTAGGCATAGGGTACACACCAGGCTACGGATAGGGTACACACCAGGCTAGGGATAGGGTACACACCAGGCTAGGGATAGGGTAGGGTATGAGCAGCACCATGATATCTCTTTCCTTGACCCAAGGTGATATTATTGTGATCCACCACCAGATGCTGGATCAGGCCAATTCTTTTCTGGCAGCTTAATGGTCAAGATTGAATGGGTGAGTAAATCTGCAATCCACTTCAGAGCATACTTCATTCTGGCAGTGTATCTGCCCCTGTACTCTCAAATGGTACCATCACCACATGCTTCAGCTGCAGCTGGGCCATCCTGTGCAACGGCTTTGAGCTGCTTCCTAGTGAGAGTTTGTCTTCCTGTTCATGCTATGCAGTTCCACCCTCATCACTCTCACCCATCTAGCTACATCCTCAGCAGAGATTTTCCATGGTTGAGCTGCCTGCTGGGCATATATCTATCATCTTATTGTTAAGAATCTCAGCCATTTTAGGTCTTTCTCATGTATTTGTGCACACACACACACACACACACATATATATATATATATATATATATATATATATATATATATATATTTATATATTTATATGTTGTGTAACCAGATCTATATTATAGCATCGAAGTCTAAAAACTTCAAAAGTTATAATATCAAACCCAGAAGAGCGAATGCTTGAAATAGCAAAGCTGCAGAACACCAAATACATTCCTAGGGAAAGTATTCAGTGGGCCGTTTCTGCAGCTTCGCTATTTCGTCAACTGTGGAGTGAAGGTTACCGACTGGGTTAAGGTAAGCATGTGAATGGGCTTGGGTTAGGTGAGTTAGGGTTAGGGAGTGGGTCAGGAAAATGTGCGATTGTGTGGACGTGAGGGTTAGGGTAGGGTAGGTGAGTTAGGGTTAGAGAGTGGGTAAGGTGAATGTGCGATAGTTAGGGACCTTAGGGTTAGGGTTGGGTTAAGGTAAGTGGATAGCTAGTGGTGTATTTCTGATTTAGTGCAGGGTTTTGTGAAGTGTATGTGTGTGGATTATTTATTTTGGTGTGCTTGAGTTGTGTGTATGTTTGTTGGAACAGCAAATTTTTTTTCCCTGGGAAAAATTTGCTATTCTGACTGTTCGGTTTTCTAGTGTTTCGATTGAATGGGTTCGATATTATAACATTCGATGTTTTTAGACTTCGATGTTATAATATAAACCAGTGTAACCTTATGGCTGACATAGTAACTGAAAGTAGTCCTGTACCAGCCCACGATCTCAGTTAACAAACCTCAAATCTATCTATCTGAAGGAAAAGTATACATGAGTGAATACATACTGTCAATAGTCTGAATAGACTTAAAACGCAGGTCAGCAGTTGAAAGTAGAGCAAAACCGGCTTGACTGCTAATTTCCTGCTTCCTCTGCTAGGTGATGTAGGTTCATGTCGTATTCTGAAAAATAAATGGTCATGTCAAAAAATGTGATAGGTAGAAAATAAAATGCTGGAAAAACACTGACAACCTACATTCCCTTATATACATCCCTGTATCTTCATCCTGAACAACAGGTATCAGGCTGTCTCCTGTGCATATGTTCATATTTCCTACACAGAAAGATGGTCCTGTTGCAAGCAGGAGAGCAGAAAGTGTATAGGCACCCTGACATGGAGTAACATAACTCCATCATGTAACAGGTCCATGCAGAACCTGATGGAGTTATGTTACCTGATGGAGTTATGTTACTCCATGTCAGGGTGCCTATACACTGACATGGAGTAACATAACTCCATCAGGTAACAGGTCCATGCAGAACCCACAAGTAATGTAGCTGTTTAGCACATGCCTCCAACACCCCCACCTGACATAGAAGCACCACACAATAGCCCACACACCTGTGGTGCACTGACTGAGACAAGGACTTGTCAACAGAAAGAACAGAACCCTGCGCACACAAAATAAAACAGTTCATTCCACTTACAATACCATTTGGAGTTTTGTTGCCTAACCTCTGCCTCTCACATGCACAGATCAATACTGTGGCATCAGTGCAGGTAATCACACCAGTGCCTGCCGTGTTCCCTTGTCTTGGTAATACCCTTGGCTGAGGTCAGCAATTCAGCAAAGTCATACTAAGCAGCAACTTTATGGACCTGACTAATGTTAAACCTCATTAGCCACCCTGAAATATCCCATTCCATGTATGAGCTGTCTGCTGAAGACTTCCAAAGGTTGCCATTGTACACAAATATTCTCAGATAATGGTGGCACATTCCAAGGAATAAAAAAGTAGCTGCAAATCATGCATTACATGTGATTTGTTAACAGGGGGCAATGCTGCCTTTAGATGCACAGAAGTATGATGTGTGTGATTCAGCAGGTCTCCTGTACTACTGCACAACTTGACATGTCAAAGTTGAGCTTAAGCACCAAGCTACACTTCATGCCACAGATGCAAGACAGTGAAATAAAGCTCTTCATAGGCATTCATGATATTTGGCCTCACTTGCCTATATGCCACATAAAGAAATATACAGTTGTGCAGTTAGATGCCCCAGTTCCATGACACAGAGTGCTGAAGTCATAACTGTATCCCTGACTGTGTCCCATGTTTCATTGGTGGCATGGGCACCAAAGGGGACAAGATAGGGAGGATAGAAGTGAACAGTTATTGCCAGCTCACCCATCTGGGGGGAAAGAGGTAGCTCTGGCTCACCACTTGTGTAACATCTAGTGGGAAAACTAGGAGATGCACCTACTTGAGCACAGGATTCTCAGAGTCAAATTGTACTGGAAGATGTGTGGAGGTATGCATGCATCCTGGAGAAGGTAGCAAATAAGAAAACAGGGACTAGGAGTTCAAGAGGGAAATAGAAAGGGAATCTGCTCTATCCAACAGACTGGCCTACTCACTAACACCTGATTCTTGCTTCTTCAAGGAAGAGATGGGCTGAAAAGAACCTTCAGCCAAGTAACAGATGGATAATGGGGTTCTTGCCATGGCTGGAAGTTGCCCAGCTCCTACTCCAGGAGAAGAAAGAATAGGTCAGTAGGGTAAATGAAAAGAAACCACTGAGCAAGATCCAGGAGAAGGGGTGTAAAAGAAGAATGTGTAGTTAGAGAATACATTGCCATTTTGTATACTAACTTATATAAATTTTGAAAAATATTTTGGAACTCTGGGCAGCAAAGTTTAAAGCAATAGTAGCACTTTCAACACTTCAAGTGCTGTGTAAGTGTGTGTGTGTGTGTGTGTGTGTGTGTGTGTGTGTGTGTGTGTGTGTGTGTGTGTGTGTGATATGCTGTCTTTGTCTACCTTCATATGGTAAGTATTCAGTTTAAATAAACATAGCAGCAATAAAATATGTAATTGTGTGTGTTATGTGCATATATACTGTACTGGAAACGAGTTAGCACAAAATATCTAAACAACTTACTTGTACCTGTAACTGTTCATTTCTTTTTATGGAGATTATGTGCCTGCTCTTCAGTATATTGTATCCTATGGTGTTGGCTGCAGTATGATTTACCTATGCATGTGCTTCTACCTACTGCAGTCCTGCATAGCTCTGTCACCTGTGTTCTCCCACATATCCACCAATGTTGGCACTAGGGATGACTGCCTTCCTGTTTACATACCTCAGAAGAGCAGCAAAGGTAGTTTGGGACTGTATGGTATAACTTTTAGGATTACCCTCAGCATGCATGCCTCAAAGCAACAGTTGTATTACAGGTACTCCAGTGGCAGTATGCAGCTGATGTCTGCATTAAACAGTTAAGTGAATTTAATTTAATTTGTCAGGCACTACAGTGATAGCTTCAGTGTAGTACTGCTGGGTGAATCATTTGTTGTGTGACACATTTTAAATGCATTGTACTGATTTCTTGATCAATGCATCAACATAATTAAAACAGTGTTTTAGCTAGAAAGTTTAAGGTGTTGATAGTTGAGGCTACATTATTAGAGAAGTCTAACAGTGTGAGAAAGCTTACTGTACTGATTGTAGAAACTACATTCATATAAGATTCTAAAAGCACAAGTTTAAGAATAAGAACTTTGCAAAGCTGCTGAGGCAACTTAAAGCTAAATTGAGAGACCAATAAGCCTGCAGTGATTCTCATGTTTGTGCTGTTTTAACTTTTTGTTTATATTAGTGATTTGTGTATGCATGTGCTACTAGTAAAACAAAATGGCTATTGTGTGGAAAAGTGTCAAAAGAAAAATCTTCAAAGACCAATACACGTAAGGTTCAGTTAAAGCACATTTAATAACTTGCAGCAAGGAGACAAAAACATGCAAATACAGGATTTTGCCTAACTATTAACAGGAAGTATGCTATTCTTATACTGTTTTACAAGACATGGCCTTCTATAGCTGACATAATCAAACACAACTTTCAGTATTGTTCTACAGCAGATGTTACTCAGATTTTCTGCTGACATGACTAGATTTGTGAGAAACTTTTGAGAAAAACAACCTGGCCTTGGTGGGGACTAGCCCGTTACAAGCTTCTATTGTATATTTCTAATGCATGTGTTACATTTCAAGGTACTTTTCTACCTCAGACACAAGCAAATGCTGATTGCAGTTCATATTTTTGAGCAGTCTTTGTTCTAATTATCTATAGCTTCTGCAGCTGTGTATTTTCTCACAGCACAAGCGGAACTCCTTGTCTAAGTTTCATAACATTTATACAAGTGGTATTGTTCTATTCATTATTTTCCTGACACAAGCAGAAATCATCTGCTTCTCAGTAAATTTCCAAGGCATAAGCAAAGATTTTAGCTGCGCATATTTCATGACAATACAAGGTCAGAAAACTTCTGCAATTTGTGCAGATTTATGCAGTGTAAAATAGAATAAATATGTTAACCCTTTTCAAGCTCTAAATGCACTAAGCATATTACTAATACATATACTAATACATATTTTTTTGACATTTCCCCCCTTTTAATACTTTTATTCTACTTTCAAAATAAGCATAAACAATTTTTTTCTTCTCCTAACCTCTTCCTACTCAGGATTTGCAGTTAAGAGAGTCATTCAGTTTAAACTTATGAAAGCATTTCAGTTTTTCAATAGTTCTTCAAACTCAGCACTTTGATATAAGGTCTCAGAAACTAACATGTCTATAAAGTCTTTAATCAGTCTTTTCATGCAGGGGATGCCACAACAAACACATACTCCCAGTAGGAGCATTCCTACACAAATGGCAATCAGGATGTTCATTAGGATGGTACCCCACCCCCCAAACCATTTCTGGAAAAAGTCCATCAGTGGGTTTGGGCCTGGTTTGGTCATGGCCGACACTTGCTGAATTACCTCAAGATGATTGTCTATCTCGTGTTTATGGTCAGGAATATACGAAAAGCACTCCTCCTGGATTAAAGCGCAAGTACCACCTCTCGCCGCTAGGGTGAAGTCGAGAGCCATGCGGTTTTGAAGCACTACAGTTCTCATGGCATTCAGTTCATCAGTCACCAATTTGTGTGTGGAAAAAGTTGCATTGCTCATTACTTCGAGACGTTTAGACAGTTTTCTCAGCTCCTAGATTGATTTTGTTGCTCCATATGCTGGTAATATGCCTGCCCACGATATAACAGAATCACTCAAGTCCATATGTGTCAGTCCATTGCCTATAGAATGATGGTTTTTCCAGCATGCATCGATTTGCCCCACTGGATTTACAGGTTTCTTGATGGGTTTCTTGTCGACCTCTCGGACATTCCGAATTTTTCCTCGAGGCAAAACTGCAGTGTGTCATATGGCCGGAACCAGGTAACCCAAAAAACAACTGCCGGACCAATTCTCAGGTAACTATTTGTATGCCTTTCTGCCACACACAAAATAACAGCCCTCTACTTTAGTACTAACCTTACTGTGAATATACACTTGCCCTGCATGAAACATTTTTCTATCAATCATAGACAGTTGTTTATAAAGAACAGAATTGTGTTTTACTTCAAGTGTTTTGTGCATCAATCCAAGAAATTAATCATAGTTAGTATTGATGCGTTGTTACCTTTAGTGTAACATTTATAAGGAACAGTCACATTGCAATTGCTCCAACCCACCTGAACAGTATCATTTTTATAAAAACACACAGTTCCCTTTTGTGAAACAGACAAGTGCAATGCTATTTTATCTTGTGATGTAATAGTTGTGGTATCATAAATCAAGTTTTCCCAGGGCTCATTGACCCCTAGGGCGACCGTAGTCATTAATAACCCCCCGTATGCTGTCGGCAAAGCTGTGCAAATCCAGCAATTCGAAACATTGAAAGTCTCAGCATACACATATTTAATTGCCTGGTAAGTGTTAAAGTTTGGATGCCAGTCTATGAGTAACGCTTCACGTTTATTCAGTTCAGTTTGTGTGGCTGGGAAAAGAAAAGGCCACAGCAAAAAGATTATTGTCACTAGTACAGTAAACAGGATGATTATGCAATACTTCTGAGGAAAGGGTTGTTCTGCATTCCTATTTCTTCTGGACTCTATAATTTTTACTCTTGGCATGTGACAAGATTTTTGTCCAGTCCAAAGCTTTTGACTAGTTTGCAGTGCGTCAGGTGGATCCAGGAGGCACGCTCTGCTATCTTGACTGCAGTGAGTGTCAACAGAAGCACTTGATATGGACCTTCCCACTTTGGTGATGCCCAATTCTTTTTTTTTATTGTCTTCACCCAGATCCAGGTACCTGGGATCACTGCCACTTCTGATGGTCTGGTTTGTTCTTTATCTGAAACAGAATTTGACTGCAACAAATGTTTAGAATTTAACAGATTTCTCATGTACTCTGCGAGTGTATAGTCGGCTTCCTGGTATGCGGGCATGAGAGATTTCCACTGAGGTATATAATAAGCCCTTCCAAATAGTTTTTCAAAATGAGTCAATCCTTTTGCATTCGGAACAGTTCTCATGCTCAACAGTGCCAGGGGCAGACAGTACACCCAATTCCTCTGTGTTTCTACTATTAACTTCCTTAGCTTACTCTTTAAAATCCCATTATGCCTCTCTACTAGCCCTGCAGATTGTGGGTGGTATGCACAATGATTTTTTAAAGAAATACCAAAATGTTTACTTAACTGTTGTATGGTCTGGTTTACAAAGTGTGTGCCGTTGTCACTGTAGATCCTTTCTGGAATGCCGAATCTAGGAATGATTTCTTTAACGAGAATTTTCGCCATGGTTGCCGCATCTGGATTTTTAGTCGGAAAGGCTTCCACCCATCTGGAAAACATATCTACAATGATAAGACAATACTTATTTTCACATTTGTTCAATTCTATAAAATCCATGCAGATAGTATGAAACGGATACGGTGGTGTAGGGAAACTCCCTTGCTTCGGCTTTAACGTCCCTTGTGCATGATGTTTATTACAAACGTGGCACATCGAACAAAATTTTTTAGAGTAGTTTAAGAATCCGTATGTCGTGAACACTTGGTTCACCAGCTGTACCATCCCCCCTGTTGAGACATGGCACTGCCCATGGCTCAACAAAGCTGCATATCTAAACAAATTAGATGGCAATATCAGTTTCCCTTCTTTAGAGATGTACAGCTCCTTTTCGAGAATTGCTCCTCGTTTTGCCCATCTTCATTTTTCAGCTTGCGTAGTAAGTGTCTGCATTGTTTTTAACATTTTTACATCTAAAATCTCAGAGGGTTGTAATCCCTCATTCAAACGAAATACTTCTGAAGCTGCCTGCTTTGCAGCTGTATCAGCTCTCGCATTACCTTTTGAAATCCTATCCTGTTGCTTCGTATGAGCTGTGCATTTACAAATAGCTACTTTCTGAGGTAACTGAATAGATTCTAAAAGATCTAAAATAAATTGTGCATGATTGATTGGTTTGCCAGTAGATGTTATCATTCCTCGATTTTTCCACTGTTGTGCAAAGACATGTACAGTAGAGAAAGCGTACTGGCTGTCAGTAAAAATGTTTACACATTTACCCTTTGCTAAGGTACATGCCCGTGTTAAGGCAATTAATTTTGCTGCCTGTGCAGATAAATTGTGTGGTAAAGATTTCGCTTTTATAATGTCAGTATCAGAAACTACTGCATATCCTACTAGGTTCTGTCCTGCAGGACCCCTTTTGCACGAGCCATCCACGTAATATGTCACCTCGGCATCATCCAAGGGGACATCAGTGAGATCTTCTCTAGGCAGTGTCTTTTGCTCAATCACCTGCAGGCAGCTGTGTGGTGTGCAATCTGCAGGGGTTGGGAGCAAGATAGAAAGGTTCAAAGTCGTACATCATTCAATTGTCATATGAGGTTGACTCAACAATATAGTCATACAGGAAAGATGCCTAGCAGGGGAAAGATATGCTACCTTCTCTTGCAGTAAAATAATCGCAACTGCATGAGGCACTCTCAATGTGAGAGGGTGGAACAAAACTGTTGAGGCCGAAGCCTGTACTGCCATTGCAGCTGCAACTACTGCTTGTACACAGTGAGGCAAAGACCATGCCACTGGGTCCAGTTGTGATGAATAATAAGCAATAGGGCGTTGCTTGTCCCCATGCTACTGTGTTAACACTGATGTCATATATCCTTGCTTACAATCTACAGTATGGAAAAACGTTTATGATAGTTTGGTAATCCCAAAACTAATGAGGACGCTATTAACTGTTTCAGTTTGCAGAAAGCAGATTCTGCTTCTGGTGTCCATTGTAACAAATCCTGTGCTGCCCTAGGCTTTTTATAAATCAGGTTAGTCAGCGGTGCAGATTCCAAAGCATAGTTTGCAATCCAGCTCCAACAAAAATTAGTCGTACCCAGGAAGGACATTATTTCCTTCTTGGTAGTGGGTTTTGGTGCTTGTAAAATCGCTATTTTTCTGTCCTCATCTAATGTCCTACCCTCCTTGGATATTACATATTCTAGATATTTAACTTGTTTTTTTCCAAAGCTGCAGTTTATTTTTGTTTTCTTTATGTCCTTCAGTGGCTAAAAATTGTAATAGCGCTATGGTATCTTCTTTGCAATCTTGCTGGGTGGGGGACGCCAGCAGGATATCATCAACATAAAGTAAAATCTGACTACCTCTTGGTGGGGTAAATCCCGTCAAATTGCTTGCCATTTCTTGTGAGAATATTGTCGGACTTTCACAATATCCCTGTGGTAGTCGTGTATATGTATACCTTTTCCCCTGAAATGTGAATGCAAACCAATACTGGCTGTCAGGGTGTATCGGTATTGAGAAGAATGCATTGCTGATATCTACCACAGAAAAATATTTCTGTTGAGGTTTTAAATCATTCAACAGGGTGTGTGGGTCTGGCACCGTAGGTGCCCTTGGTATTACTGCATCATTTACGGCTTGTAAATCTTGGACCATACACCATTCTCTATTTGCTTTCTTAACAGGAAATAAGGGTGTGTTACACGGTGAATCAGGAGATTCCACCAGCACCCCTTCCTTAAGTAAAGCTGCTATAATAGGTTTGATTTCTACCTCTGCATCTTTTCTTAAGGGATACTGTCTTTTCTGTGGTCTAAATGCTGACTTTGGCGTAATAGTAACTGGTCCCGCTGTACAAATAAGTCCTACATTTGACTTTTCTGTTGCCCAAAGAGTTTCTGGTATATTCTGTAAGGCATTCTCTTCCTCCTTTAATAGGAGTGCTAATTAGCTGTCCTTGCTAGACTGCAAGTGCACGGCTGGGTGGGTCTGAGTTATCCAATTCAACTTCTGCATTTGTATTCCCTGTTCTGACAGTTCTAACTCTGTCTGTTTTTCCCATCTCGTGACTTTTTCTCCTAAGTCTACCCATTCTACATTCTTGTCCTTAGTTAAGCTAACGTGTGGTAATCGATTAGATTTATAGAGTGCAAAGAACTCCTGGGGCAATGAACAGCTGGCTACACTGTTCCCTTCCATGTCCCAGTGCAGATTACGTAATATCAATCTGTTTGCACGATTTCTAAACAATTCTTGCTCATATTCCTTATCAGGTCCTGGTGTGTTACAATAATACAGAGTACAGTACAACACATGCTGTTTATCAATGTCAAGGGAGGGGAACTTGCTGATGGCTACGTTCATCAACTCTTCGGTTACTGCCCCTGGACCAGTCGTAACTAAGTTCTGGCTGTACCAATAAAACATTTTACCCTCCAATTGCACTGCAAAGGTATCAATTTGTCGTTGTGCTTCCATACCCTGCATAGTCGGAACTACTGCTATACTAAATAGCTGCATAAGGTCTCTGCCCAAGAGATTTACTGGGCATTTTGCAGAAACAACCATTTTGCTTTTCTGGGTCAGTCCTGAAACAGAATCAGTTATTGCAATATTATGGGAGAGGGGCTTCTGATACAGCTGTCCATTAGCTGCTTTCACTAGTATGTAATCAGGTGACTCTAAATTCTCTGGCAGTTTGGAGGGATGTATCAGGGTCCGTGATGCCCCTAAGTCACACAAGAATCTGACTTCCCTCCCTTCTACCAGGAGTGTAACTTCTGGTTTCATGTCTGCTAAATAGAGCTCTAAGCTCAATAAAGCTAAATCCAATATTTCATTTTCTTCACTATCCATAACTTCCTGCACTTCCTCTATTTCTTCTGTCACATCCTCTACCCCCTCTATCACATTTTCATTTGTCCTTTCTCTGCTATCCCCTTCTAGTGATTCTTGACTATCATATAGTCAGTCCTCATCCTCCTTGTCTTCCGTGGTTGCCTTCTTGTTTTTCTTGCAATCCCTTGCCAAGTGTCCCTTTTTACCACATTTAAAACATTCACCCCTTTTCTTTCGCCCTTCAAAGTCCTCTGATCGCTGATCAGATTGTTTGTTTCCCTGGGCATTTCTCTTGCCCTTTTTCCCGGACTGTACTACATAAACTTCTGCTCCATCTTCTAGAGAAAATACTTGGGCTTTCTTTTTCTTTTTGCTATTAAAATGCCTTTCGGCATACCTAGCATATACAAGTAATGACTGTAATCTGCTTGTACGATGATCTACCATGTGCTTTGTAATAAAACTGCTTATGGGTGCAATACTGCCTTTCAAAAATGCATTCTTTAGCTGCTGCTCATATGGGGAATCGTGTGTCTGATCTTCAGGAACCTGCATTCCACAATGGTTATTAAAACATTCTAACAGTCTGGCATAATATCTGTCAACAGTTTCGCCTTCTTGTTGGATGCATTGATTAATGCAAGTACAGTCTGCCCTAGGCTTCCATTTCTCAGAGATGCGGTCTGTAAGACCTTTCACTCTGTTGTCTAGTTCTGCGCTGCTATGTGGAAGGGGCCTGAGCGCAGCATCACGGGGATTCCAGTCGCCACTAATCATGTGCCAATCTGGTTCCACAATTTGTCTGACTACTTTTTCTACCTCTTCTCCGTTTAAATTATAACTTTGCCTCATTCCTTGCAAATCTTCTAAGAACTTTCTAAAATTAACTTTTGGATGGGGAATTCCCTCAGTGGCGTTCCAGATGTCTTGCAAGTACAGTCTGCCCTAGGCTTCCATTTCTCAGAGATGCAGTCTGTAAGACCTTTCACTCCGTTGTCTAGTTCTGCGCTGCTATGTGGGAGGGGTCTGAACGCAGCATCACGGGGATTCCAGTCGCCACTAATCATGTGCCAATCTGGTTCCACAATTTGTCTGACTACTTTTTCTACCTCTTCTCCGTTTAAATTATAACTTTGCCTCATTCCTTGCAAATCTTCTAAGAACTTTCTAAAATTAACTTTTGGATGGGGAATTCCCTCAGTGGCGTTCCGGATGTCTTCCGGAGTCCAGGGTCTATACACTAGAATAGTTGGGTCCTGACCTTCTTGCCCTGCCTGAGGATTAGGCACTTCTATAAGTGGGCATATTTCTTCTTCACTCATAGATCGTGAATTCCTACCCATGTGGTATAGCTCAATGTCCCCTTTTGAATTACCTGCCTGTGTTCGAGACCTGGTCTCGATGGGATCTCTAATAAACGGTTTCGCTTTTGTAGTATCTCTATTTACAGTGACAGCAGGATATCGCGGGGGTGGACTAACTTGTTCACTTGCTTCATATTCTGGTAAGGGAGGCGGAGGGGCTGATGCTATTACTAAGTTATTGTCCTCCTTATCTAAAAACATTGCTTTTGAATTATTATTCTTTTGTTCCCTACGGTTTACCTCCTCAATCCACCTGTGTGCCTGAGGAATTCCTAATTGGCGCAGCTTTTTTACCCGACCTTTAGAATCGGTTTTAAGCTGTTTGACAAGTTTGATAAGCGAGGATTTTTCTAATTTACCATCAAATTCATACTTATTAACCCATTTTGAATAGTATTTAATATTATCAGCACGCTGTGACTGCATGTATTTTGCGTCTTCGGTTAACGGTGGATTTTGGGATCTTTTTGTGCAATTATTACCCATTTTGTTCTACCCTTTTAATCGTTACCTAACTCCTTATTTTTTAACTTGGTACCACGGATTTTGTTATAGTCTCTTCAGAATGATGGCCTACCTGCTCTGTTTCCCTGATCTATGATAAGACAGCAATCTCTTTTGTCCCTGACTTATAAAAATATAGTCCTGACAAAAATAATGCAAATCTAGTCCCTGATCTAAAACAGAAAAAAAGGTAGATTCACCTTACCTGAGCCTTCATGATTGATCACCTGGTTCATGTAAACCCGTCCTTCAGTCGCAGATCAGAAAGTGGCTGGCCTCTTTTGTACGACAATTCAGTTGGAGGGCTTTTCAAATAAGAAGAACCGATGTGGTTTCTTCCCCATACGGTTTCAAGCCACCTGGCCTGTCTGATCCGAGGCAAAGTGAGGGTTTCCGGTCCGAAGGACCAATCTGTCAAAAGAAAAAACTTCAAAGACCAATACACATAAGGTTTAGTTAAGGCACATTTAATAACTTGCAGCAAGGAGACAAAAAACATGCAAATACAGGACTTTGCCTAACTACTAACAGGAAGTATGCTATTCTTATACTGTTTTACAAGACATGGCCTTCTATAGCTGACGTAATCAAACACAACTTCCAGTATTGTTCTACAGCAGATGTTACTCAGATTTTCTGCTGACATGACTAGATTTGTGAGAAACTTTTGAGAAAAACAACCTGGCCTTGGTGGGGACTAGCCCGTTACAAGCTTCTATTGTATAGTTCTAATGCATGTGTTACATTTCAAGGTACTTTTCTACCTCAGACACAAGCAAATGCTGATTGCAGTTCATATTTTCGAGCAGTCTTTGTTCTAATTATCTATAGCTTCTGCAGCTGTGTATTTTCTCACAGCACAAGCGGAACTCCTTGTCTAAGTTTCATAACATTTATACAAGTGGTATTGTTCTATTCATTATTTTCCTGACACAAGCAGAAATCATCTGCTTCTCAGTAAATTTCCAAGGCATAAGCAAAGATTTTAGCTGCGCATATTTCATGACAATACAAGGTCAGAAAGCTTCTGCAATTTGTACAGATTTATGCAGTGTAAAATAGAATAAGTGTGTTAACCCTTTTCAAGCTCTAAATGCACTAAGCATATTACTAATACATATATTAATACATATTTTTCTGACAAAAAGTATGATGCAGGTTTTCTTTTCTATAACCACACATACTGGTTCTACTTATATTTTTGCCAAAATACATTTCATTAGTTTATACTACTCAGCTCAGTCCATTGCGGCAAGCCCGCATTTAGTTTTGCATAGCATTCCCTTTCCCAATTTAAAATTTGAAAGCACATGCAAAGTTGATCTACATTGTCACATATTTTTGTATCCTAAGTAGATTTTGCTTATCAGTTCTGTACATGATGGTGTTTGATCATGGTAAAGATCTGTATGATCAGTGCTAGATTGAATGCTACTATATAAGCCTAAAGGTGTTTCCCATAGTGCCTGAGGGCAGCGTTAAAGCGACTATGATCAAGAAAAGACATGCTTGTTTCAGTGCTGCACTTGTTCTTGCAAAGATAAAGAAAATAAATGCAAATTCTGAATCTCATGAGTGTACTATATAACTTATATTAAGTATGAGGCATGATTTGCCTGGGGTTTCAGAAATAACTCCGCAGCTGGTGGCAAGAGCTGTGGCCAAAAGGAATTATTTCTGTGATGTGTAAAATTCTAATTTAGAGACATGTTAGCTGCAATGAGAAAAGAGCTCATCAGCTAATTTGGATGTTTTGAATCACCCTTAAGTACTGTAAGTGCAAATCAGTACTTCCCTATGGTAGTCAACACTGGTGACCTAAGCATCATGTTGGCACAGGCACCATACCATCCTCATTCACTCTGACACACACACACACACACACACACACACACACACACACACACACACACACACACACACACACACACACACACACACACACACATGCACACACCCCTGGTGTCTTTGCTTATTTGTTGCTCCTGCCCTCACAAATCATAGATCCTTACAGTTAGTCAATAATGGCAGACATCAGAGTTTTATTCACTTCATTATTTACAAAGTACATCCTGGTGCTAAACCTCTTGCTCTACTAAATTTTCATTGAGTCAGTGTACTAGTTTATAAATTGTCCCAACTTCATCTATTGTTCCTCATGGAACTCTCCCAAAGCTCCACCCACATGAACATTAACCCCATCTCTCAACTGCCCCTGATTTCACATGAGACTTCTGCTTTTCCCTCTTATGCATGCCCTGTCCATCATAACGCGCAGACTATTCCAATTAGTAAATAATGCCAGACATTAGAGTTTCATATTTCTTAATCTGTAAAAACTACCTCCTTGTATTAACTTCTGCTTAGTACAAAAGGTTAAGTCTCCAATTCAACAAGTTGGTTTCTGTATCAGGGTGTGGAGTTTCAAACTTTTTTTTTTTTAATTTAGCATTTTTCCCAACACTTAGGTAATATGCTGTAGTGCACCAGGCATCTTGTGGTGGGGAAGAAAGCTAGCAATCTGCAACAGAGATCCAAAGGTACAGTGAGTCAGTCTTTTTAACTGTCTTTATGGCCAATTTCTAGTGTCCCCCTCGCGTCCCATATCTTTGGTGCTTCAAAATGGTGTTCTATTATATTTTAAGTGCTTTTAGTGAACAATATAGAGAGTTATTCCTGGTGTCTAGTGCTCCCTCCAGCCCATGGCTTCAGTGCTGCAAAATTATATTTTATGTTTTATGTGCATTTAAGGGAAGATATAAAGAGTTATCCCTAGTGTCTACTGTTCCCTCCTACCCCAACTCTTTAGTGCAAGCACCCTTAGTAGCCAATGTAAGTATAAGAGCACAGGTTTAGAATGGTGATGTAATATGCAGCACAAAATATATACAGAAAGAAGAATGTGCAATGAAAAGGAAAGTGCCACTGATAGCTGAGGGTGGAGCAGAGGTTATGCTATAGCAACAGAATCCATAGACATGGACAGAAACAAGTGCGAAGGGAAGTGTGGAACAAAACTGTTAGAAAAGCAGGGAGGAAAAGGTGTTATGGTGATACAAGAATGTAGAAGAGTGTGAAACCTAGACATGAGAGAATGGATACAAAAAAAGTAATATGATGTACCAACCTGCATCAGTCCTTACAGCAACACAATTTAAGCAGTGAACCTGCACTATACTGTGAATGCCATTAAAAAGGAAAGTATGACACAATGAGGAGAGTTGATCCGTCAGCTCAGTCCATGTGCATGTATAACTATGATTTGCTGGCAAGGTGACCCACTTCAACAGCCAGAGTAAAAGTGGTCATAAATCATGTATCAGGGAAATGATGCACATGTGCAGACTGATGGCAAGATGAGAAAGGCCTCAAGGGTACTAAACCCATGCCTTTCCCACTGAATGTTTCCATTGCAGTTCATTAGCAGTCAGAGTAAAAGGGGTCATAAAACACATGTATCAGGGAAATGTAGTACATGTGCAGACTGCAAACTGAATAGTTGTAAAACAACACACAAACATCAGGGGAGTTGAAACCTCCCAGGTAGTGCATTGACACAGTAAGAATAAAGTCATCGGACAAGTTCAAATAATTTCAGTACCTGTACTTTATTTCAGAGTGGTATGTGCAGCAAGGCTTAGCTCATCTGTATGACTGATTAGTGTATACCAAGGATTTTTCATCATGTTTGCCATAGGTTATGGAGTACCATTTATCTTTGGTCATATATGGCCATCTACACTACTCTCTGGCAACTATCATGCAAAGTATGACCACAAAGATAATTTTGAATTATGTGCCCATTGCTGATGTATGTGGTGTATCTATCTATTTATGGACCGTATCATAGGTTGTAGATAGGAGTACTGGACAGAGATGAAAAGTGTAAATGTACAACATAAGATGAGCAAACACATAATCAGGATGAGGTGGAGTGGGAGCCCATGTTTCTCAACTTCCTAGCTCAGCAATGGCAGATGATTTAAGAAATAAATTAGGTGAGAAGGTGCCAAATATGCCAGCATACTTTACACATTGATTACAGGAATGTTTACTTTCTGGGAATTGAACACTTGAATGCAAGAAAAGAAACACTCCTGCATGTAGATGAATACATGCCTCTTATTAGCCAGCCATCCCACAGAATCCTTCATAGGGACGTTTGTCAGGGGAACAGAACACGTGATACCAAGACAAGAGAAACACACATTAATGGAACTGAACCCCTGCCTATGTCAGTGATCTTCTCTAGACCAGGGCATTAGCAAGGCATGCCATAGAAGCACTCATAGCTAAGGTGTGATGTACTCAGGAATGGAATACATAACAGCAAGACAAAAAATATATAGCTAAATGGGGATGAACCTCTGCATTTGGCAATAATAAACTCTACATCAATTCATTAGCAAGTGAAGCCACAAAAGACCTTGGAGAGATGTGGGTCAGAAAATGCACATTTTAAGGAAATGCTAGATTAGTGCTGAAGAGTGAAAACTGAGCATTGGAAAAAGAAAAATAGTGATGACCATCAGGGGATGAAAGCCCTTCTGCTTGTGCATTGATAATGTGCACATCACTGCATGAGTACACTGAGCCATGGATGCTGTTGATAGGAATGCTTCATTTCAGGGAAGGAACATATGATAGCAGGACAAGATGAATACACTTGCATGGATTTAAAATCAGAACATTAGCTGGGTATTCTACAGTAACTGACATAGGGAAGGTGTTAGTAAAACATGTATCAAGATAACAGAACATAGGATAGCAAGAAAAGTGACAAACACCTGGATGGATTTCAATCAATGCTGTGTTACTCATACCTCCTGAGCCAGCACATTACCCACGTATGTCACTGAATCACTCTTGTTAAATAAAATTCATTGCAGGGGACTGGAATACAGTCATATGATGAGAATGTAATACTGTAAAACAGCATTCAACCCTCAGCAAATTAGGACCCTGCCCTAAGTGCACAGACAGTAGACTCCTGACATCATGAACATGTTGAGCCATAAAGGCCTTTTCAGAGGAATCATTCTCTTTGCCATATTTCATTATTGCTTGGTGACAAGTAAGCAAGCTCAGCTCATTTGCATGACTGATGGCACGATCAGTTGTGCATGTCAAGGAATTTTCTGTATTTGTGTCTTAGCATGGGAACTATCATTTCCCCTCTGGTTATAGATTACCATTAATGTTCTATGCCAACTATCTTGCAACATATGACCACAGTGACATGATTTTGAATTATAAACCCTTGTGGGCATGTGTGGGGTGTGTTCATCTGTTTTTTGACCATATTATAGGTTGAAAATGGGAGTATAGAATAGAGATGAAAAGGTGAAGAAAGCTGAGGGTACTAAACAAGGTGAGTAAATGAGGGATGAGCAGGATGGAGGTGGGATAGGTGTATACCTGACAAGTTCTTATCTCAATAATCACAAACAAAACAATAGCACTAATGATTTAATCACTGACATCTTCAACAATTTTCAAAAAACTACACCATTTATTATGAACAATTGTAGCCAGCTATGTGTACATTAATTATCTGTGAAGCTGAGTGGTATGATGGGTGCATTTTTTCTGACACAGGTGCATTTTATCATTTTTGTTTGAGAAAGGAAAGTTGAGGAATGCAGTCAGGGAAGTAAGTGATGGGTAAGAGGGGGGATAGATCACAGAAGATGACAGACATGACTGACAGGATTTGGGGTAACACAGTGAGGAAGGGGGAACACAGTGGTGTAGGAGGCATCAGACAAGCAGCGGGAAGATAATGGTGAGGGAAAGAATGTACAGCATACAGAGGTGGGATGGACACAAACTGGTGGGGACCGCCAGGTTTGGGGATATGAGATGCAGTCTTCTCCATCTAAAACATAGTGAGAGATTACTCCTTACCCTGGGAGCCATCACCACTGAGTTCTACATCAGAAACTGAAGACAATGTTTGGCAGGGATGAGACTCAAGGAGTCACTGGACTTGAATTTCTATACAGCTGATGAGGGCATCCAACCTCCTGTCCATTATCTTCCATCCCCACAAGCTCTGCCAGCTCCTAATTATGTTAATTAGGGTTTATCTCACTATTTATGAATCTCTCGATTTCCATGATAAACTTGATAAATATATTGAGTTCTACATGATGCTGTGCACGTGCTTGAGCACATGAGATCAGCTTGTGCACCTGCATGAAGCCCAGATTACAGGGGAAGGGAAACTGTCATGCTCTTATTTCTCAAGTGTACCCCATTATCAGGAATGTTTCTCAATTTAAGTTTTAAAGACCCATGTTCTTTACATTTCCACCACAGGGTCTGTCACCCATTCAAATGTTGGCAATTGTTTTTAACTGATATCTATGGTAAGTAACACCGAAAAATAATAATTCACCAAAACTATATTTATAAGCATAAAATGACATGTTAACCAGGCTGTGGGCTGCCTTCTTCAAGTTGTTGGTAAACTGTGACTAAGTGTTCCCTATGTTCAACATTAAGAAAGGTGGTGTTTATTGATATATATTTACTGGGATTGTCTGACTGGCCCTAAAACAACTCCTTTTAAAGAGAGGCCTGGGGAAAAAGCTCCAAAGCAAAGTGCAATTACAGAGTTGAGAGTCATTATAGAAAATACGATTACAATGTTGAGAGAACAACATACAACAGAAAACATGGAGGATAATTATACAATATACAAGAAGGCATTTTTAATGAGAAGTTCATATATATATATATATATATATATATATATATATATATATATAGATATAGATAGATAGATATAGATATATATATATATATATATATATATATATATATATATATATATATATATATATATATATATATACAAATATGACTCAGTCATTGTCCATGCCGGTGTGAATGACCTGAGATGTACCTCCCTGGACTGCATGAAAAGAGACATAGAGGAGCTCTCTGATTATGTAGCCCAGGCCGGTATGACCCTGACCCTGAGCAGCATCTTACCCTCACCAAGAATAATGCCACAGTACAAAGACAAAATGATCAGCTTTAACAATTGGCTTAATTACTATTGTCATTCTAAGGGGATCCAATGTCTGTCTGCTTGGGATGACATGCTTGACAACCCACGCTGCTTCACAAGGGATGGCTTGCACCTGTCACCCCTGGGCTTCCGGATATTGGCCAAGGCTCTTGCCACCCCCATAGTGCCTTTTTTAGGCAAGGCTCAAAAGACAAACCCACCTCCCTAGAAAACACAAGTGAAAAAAAACTAAGGGTAATGCTGCTCAATGCCAGAAGTCTAAACCTCAAGATGCACGCTCTCAAAGCCCTCCTCAGTATGGAGAACATCGATGTCTGTGCAGTGACTGAAACCTGGTTCAAGGCTCCTGAGAGCACCCCAGCACTACCAGGTTTTACCTCATATCATGCTTTCTGGCCCCAAAACTTGGACCGAACAACAAAAGGAGGGGGAGTATCCATATTCATCAAAGATACCCACACCTCCAGGTTAGTGGCAACGCACGAAGCATCGGAGACCATCCAGGTGCAACTAACCATAGGCAAAACTGCCCTACAGTTTGTAGCATGCTACAGACCACCCTCTCAAACTCAGGAACCCCACTCAGCCTTCCTGAAGACACTGGAGAGTATGAATGTCTCTCCAAATACCATCATATTGGGAGACTTCAACTACCCAAACATAGACTGGGAACATTACTCAAGCCCCAACACCCTAGCCCAAAGGTTCATAGAATTCATAAACTCAAATGCGATGGAACAACTAGTCACCATTCCCACAAGAGGAGTTAATATACTAGACCTGATCATCACAAACATGGGGACAAAATGCTCCACACCGGAAGTATACCCCTCATTGGTGAGATCAGACCATAAATTAATCTCACTGGAAATCCACATCCCGCCCCACCCCTGCACAAAAGACCACAGTGAAGAACTTCTCAAAAGCCAACTTCACACTTCTTAAGACTGAAGTGGTATCCTTCAAGGCCCCTGGGCCAGTGGAAACCACAACCCACACCGCTGAATCCTTTATAAATGCCTTCTACAGGCACCTTCAAGAATGCATGGATCATGCAATCCCTAATAAAACCAAGACCCATTCCCCCAAAGGCAGGTGCCCTGTCTGGTGGACCCCAGCCATTAACAAACTTTACAACAGGAGGAGGAAGTTACTACATGACAGAGCAAAATCCCTAAAAGGGAAGGCATCTCTGATCAGTATTAGCAAAAAACTACGATCACTCATAAAATCATCCAAGGCCAACTTTGAGAGAAAAATCACAAAAGACAATCACAAGGCCTTCTTTAGCTATGTTAGAAACCTGGGTGGAAACTCCCAGATATGCTCAGAGTTAGTCCAAAATAACACAAAATACACTGAACCCACAGACATTGCCAACATTCTGGCAGACAGGTTCAGTGCAAATTTCTCCGCCCCCTCCCCCCCAAAAGCAGAGTGTAGCCTCCCTAACATCTCAGATGCCCAGGTGAGAGCCGTCCTCTCCAAAGCTAAAAACACAGCATCAATGGGACCGGATGGTATCCCGGGCTGTGTGCTACATGAACTCCAAGAGGAACTAAACCCGCACATAAGGCTGCTGTTTAATCTTAGACTTACTACAGGATACATACCCAAAGAGTGGCGTACAGCAACAGTGGTCCCACTCCACAAAGGTGGTGCTTCTACGGACCCTGGAAATTACCGCCCCATAAGCTTGACGAGCCTGGTCTGCAAAGCTATGGAAAGGATCATTATGGAACTCATAAACAAAGACACTGGGGACCTGCAGACATTGGATCCTACCCAATTTGGCTTTGTCAAGGGCAGATCCTGCCTTTTGAACTTGGTCGACTTTTTTGAAACAGTCACTAAGGCCATTGATGAGGGTAAGGCAGTTCACACAGCCTACCTTGACCTTGCAAAAGCCTTCGACACAATACCCCACTCGGGCATCATAGACACACTCACCAGCTTAAATGTAAACCCATATGTCACAAGATGGGTTGCAAACTGGCTCAAGGACAGAACCCACAAGGTCAGAATTGCTGGAGCCATGTCAGACTCTAAGCCAGTCACAAGCGGTGTCCCACAGGGCTCAGTCCTGGGACCCCTCTTGTTCGGCATTTATTTTTCCGAGGTGGGAGGATGGCATAATGGTTAAGGTGTTTACCTAATGGGTGAAAAAAGTCACCTTGAATTGCACTGCTACCAGAGGATACAAACTGACCACTCTGAAGTGCAGGACTACCTGTTTCAGGAGAGGAAGGGGATGTGGAGGCATCTCTAGTAGGCTGAGACCCAGATGTGCTGGGTACCTTTGGTGTTAGTGCTCCTGCAGCTGCTACCTGTGAGAATATAAAAGGCCGTGCCAGTGTGGTCAGTACAAGTCACTGTGCTGCTGCATATGATAGTAACAGCAATGGAAAGACACAAAATAAAAAAATATGTAAAACAGAGAGGATGACAACAAAGAGGATGGGGGAAGGAACGTACAAAAACAATGAAATTGCAGTTTTAACTAAGTTAATTAACTGATAATAAAGTGAAGGTAAACATCCTTTTAATAGTAGGACCTTCACAGTTATGTCATCCATCTTTGTTTCCCTACATAATTATATCTGGGGCTGTCAGGGCATACACAAAGTCATCAGCACATGCATCCGATAACAGGAGCTATTTATCAGGACAGCATATCTGTGTTTGTGGCCACTGATGCAGTTTCAGTTTTGATAATAATATAACTGCCATATACATGAGAAAGGTGCTGACTACACAATACACTGGTCATGCTCAGGTGATAGTTTATATTGTAAACTGGCCAGCCAAGTAATAATTATTGCTAGGATATGTATGAACCTTGTAACAGTGCAATTAAATTACTGGGCTTACACATATAAATTATGCCATGAAAACAGCATACTTTTTTCTTGTACGGAGGGTAATGAACCCACAGCAAGCATAACAATCTCAGTGCACATAGACTTAATATGATGAGTCACATCTCTACCTATACAGAGGATGGAATGCAGAAATAAAAGTCTAAAATCACACATACTCATCATCACCTTTTCCATTTTCTACATGAGGTCAGGGTGTCATATCAACTGTCATCATCTCTCTCTCTCAATGTAATACCACTCTGCTATCTTCAAATGTCATGCCTGTATGTCACATGGTGCTCTCTCTCTCTCACAATCTGTCTCTTTGATGGATGCCCTGGTTTCATCTTGCCTTCCTCCTGCCTGTCCCAAATCTTCTTCACCAGATTGTTTTCTGCTTTCCTGCACATGTACCCCAACTAAAAACGGCAATGGTCTCAGAGCTGACCCCTGCTGCACAACCACTCCCACTGGGAACTTCTCTGCAAGTCCAAACACTGTTCATACTTGTGTCATTGGGTCCTGTACATAGCATGCACTAAATCTGCCAATGTTTCTGAGAGTTTGAAAGATCATAGGACTGTCCAAATCAGCTTTCTAGGGACCTTGTCATAAGCTTTCTCCAAGTCTAGGAATGCCCAGTTGGACTCGTTCCTCATCTCTAGCTCCTCAGCTATCTGTCTCACTGCAAATATTGGGCCAGCTGTATACTACAAACAGATTCATAGGTGATTACTAGGCTAATGGTGCAAGAGCCTTTAGATGCTTAGCCAATAATACTCAGGATATGACAATATTATATCGCAATTCCCCAGGTATGGGATGGAGTAGTATCTGAGTAGTGGGTCTTTGGGTGTTGGAGCTCTGAGTCATTTTACCGACTGCCTCTGTCCATAAGGGACATGGATAGTACCCCAGGGAGATAATTTGTTTCCCCATCCATTTACCCAAGTTCTTTTTGAAGAGAAAGAGAGACAGGCTTTGTTTTATGAATGTGGGAAATTTATTCCATAGATGAGGTTGGCTTTGGAACACAAATCTGTCCCTCTAGCAAGTTCTGTTAGAGACACAAGTAAGGTTCATGTTCATGGAATGCGTAACCCTCGTGTAATTTTTCTTGCACATATGTAATATTTTCATCAGGGCTAGATCAGATTATGCCTTGTAGGTCAGGCATAAGTCACCTCTCAATAAATGATATGAGATGGAGTAAAGGGAAGAGGCCTTTAGTTGATTTACATAAGATGTGTCTTATGCTTTGTATTTTTTTAGTGAGAAACCTCTGGGGCTGCAGGATGTCAGTATCTGGTTAAATACATGCAGAATGGAGCATTGTCCTCAATTGTGAGCCTGATAATGGATGAGTACAATGGCACTAAGACTTCCTTTGACCTTGACATGCCTTTACTTAAGTTGAGCCACACAGTAGGATTTTCTCACTGCCATAGCTACCTGGTAGCCAAGGTTTAGGTTACTATCTATCTGTGCTCGCTAGGTCCCTCACCACTTGGCCTATGTTTAGGGGTGAGATATCAATATGATGTTATAGTTTGCAGGGATATCTGATTTATCAGTGGGTATGATTATGCATTTTTTTAGCATTTAGTCTTAGACCATGGCTTTGGCACCAGCTGTTTGTCATTTTTAGGCCTGTTTGTAGGATGCTAACATCATTTGGGGACTTGATAATTGGTCCCAACTTACAGTCCAACAGGAGGGGTCTTGACACTGAGCCTTGTGGGACATGCTAGTAACAGTTTTTTTTTTTTTTTATCAGAAGTGGCTTCGCCTATCTGGATGACATGTGTCCTGCCAGTGAGCCAGTTTGCTATCCACCTGATGATGTAGGGATTTATGCCTAATGCAGTAAGTTTATCTATTAATCCCAAGTGGGGGATTGTTGAAAGCTTTGGCCAGGTCTAGATAAGTGGTGTGTACCATTTTACCCTCATCCGTGGCCCTGGTGACTTTCTTGAAATCCGCCAGATTGAGCAGGCAGGACCTTCCTTTAACAAAGCCAGATTGGGTCTGGTCCAGTGTTTGGAGATTTCCTATGTTATTTATAAGGTCCATGCTAATTTTCTCCATGTTCTTACAGGTAAGACTGGTCAAGCATATGGGTCTGTAATTCCCTTGGTCAGTTGATGGGCCCCTTTGTGCAAAGGGATGACTGTTACAGTCCTCTGTTCCTTTGGGACAAAGTCCATTTGGAGACTGTGGTTAAAGAGGGTTTCTAGTGGCTCTGATAGTCTGTTTTAACTCATTCAATCCAATGGAGCTCAGGAAGTTTGCACTGTAACTTCCGATGGGTGGAACCTAAGCCTTTTCACAGAATCAATTTGTCCTCACATTTCAAACAAATGTTTGTATCTCTGGAACCATAACGGTTATGAAAGAAGTATAAATGGCAAACTCTACAGCACAAACTATTTTATAGTGGTAGTAATCTTTAGGTTCCAGATAAGTCACAGTAAACACAGTAACTATTACATTTGTAGTATTTTGTAAACAACTTACAATATCTCAGCAACCACTCAAGTTATACATATACTGTCAGCAGCATTTTATTCTTCTAGCTGAAAGCTTTCATGTGAGGCTAAGGTGTTACTTGGTTATTGAGGTATTTAGAAAAATATGAACATTATAGCTATATAAACTAGTATCATAAAAACAGTTAATATCTATTTACCTACACTAGACAGAGGTCAAATAGTAATGCAGTTGAGTTTACCATTGTGTAAGCTTTAAGATTAAATCTTTTAAAGCCTTGTACATAGCATGGTTTTAGAATTATTGATGCAAATATAAACAAGCCTAGAAGCGTCAATAGGAGTTAACTGCAGATGCACCTGGAGGTGTCACTCAGCTGTAATGAGCTAAGCTTTATGAAGCATCCTGGAATGTTGTCAGGACCCATGGAGGCTGAGTTTTTGGCTTTAGTATGTGCTGTAAGGACCTGTTCCCACATAATGGCCGGCAGAAGGATGGATGAAGGGTATTTCTTTGGGTGTGGTAGGAGGTGATGGATGGAGAAGTTTGAACTGAACTTGTCAGCCAGCAGATTTGCCATAGTTTCAGGATGGGTGTAAGTGTTGCCATTCATGATTAATTCGGCTTATTTCTGAGCATTTCCCCTGAGATTACAAACACAGTTAAAATAAACTTTATGTTATCTTTACCTGCCTTTACCTCATAGTTTGTTTTGAGAGATTTGACCAACTCTCTAATTTGTTTGTTTAGACTGGTGAGTGTATTTTACTCTGTTGTCTGTTCCTTCTTGGCTTTGAAGAGGATTTTTTTCCTTTTGTTGAATAGCCTATTTATGCTAGGTGTCCTCTAGGGTCGTTTAATTTTGCCAGTTATAAGCTTGACATGGACAGCTACTTCCTCCTCTATGCAGCTGCAAATGTGGTTGTACACTGCTTTTTTGTACAGCACAATGTAGTCCTTAGTGTCATCTGGGTTTGGAGGGGCTTGGAAGTATAGTAATCTGTCACTAAGTTTGATGTAATTGTCCTCAGCAAAGTGCTTAATAGATTTGGAGTTTGATGGGGGTTTGTTTTGTCGCTCGTTCCTCTCTGTTACAAATAATAAGGCAGCTTGGGGTTTTGTTCAGATGCTTTAATATATACAAACACATCAGGGTGGATATCAGCATCTTTAAATGTGAACTAACAAACAGAGCTTATGTACATACATGTTCATATCTCAACAGCTAACTACAAAATGGCACACAGGCTCGCACGTGCTCAATATTTATACTCTAGTGCAAGCCCTTGGATAGCTTCTTAAAGGCATATACACATGCATATTGAGCTACATCCTCCCTCTTAAAAGACTGCCCTTCATGCAAAAGAAAATCAGTGACAAGCATGCATTACTATGTACATTAGAAACAAAATACAGTGTTCATGTCCAAGTTTGTATCTGCTACAGGGTTTAGAGATTCAACCATATCTCATAACATTACAGAACTAGATTTAGCAACAGGGACAGTCTGCAATGCACAACTCATATCAGGAACTTCTGGGTTCATCATAAGAACAGGAATGTCCTCTGGAACTTCCTCTGGAATTGGAACACCGGACAACTTACTCTGAGATAGTCTCTCTCACAGGCTATTTACTGTGGTACAGGCTTGGACACCGGTCTCAAATGTTTCCGATTCCACCTAAAAGTTGATCCTTCTGATTCTATAATGTACAATCTCAGCTCTGGACAAATATTTTTATGACACCAATCCAATCATGACATCTGCATCCTTACCACTTCTCTTTCTCGTAATGGATTGAGTGGTCTACTGGTCTTATCGTAGTAGGACTTCTGAGATAAGCGCTTCAACAAATTGGCTTTCACTGATCTATTCTTGTTGTTCTTGACACATGGAACCAACAATTAACTAAGTGGTAATGTGGTTCTGGTTTGTCTCGACAGAAGTCTCTGAGCAGGTGAACCAAGATGTTTATCATGAGAAATATTTCTAAGATTTAAGAGATTCAGGAAAATATCACTAGTGTCTCATTTTGACTTCTCTATTAACTGTTTTGCACTTTGCACTGTGTGCTCTGCCAAATCATTTGACTGCGGGTACTCTGGACTACTTGTGACATGAGTAAAGTCCCATTCTTCAGCAAATCCTTTGAAGTGTTGGCTTGTAAACTGCATGCCATTGTCAGAAATAACTTTGTGTGGACTACCATGTACATTAAAATGATGCTTCATCTTATTAATAGTACTGGATGCTAGGTTAGAAGTAAGTCATTTTTGAACCAACTGGAGTAAGAGTCTACTAACACCAAATAATGTTGACCATTCCACTTGAATATTAGTGGCTACTGTAGACCAAGGTAGTTCCAGAATCTGGTTATGCTGAAGTTGTTCTTTCTGTTGATGAGGCTTTGTACTATTACATACTGAACAAGAAGAAAGTGCTCTCTCAAGATCTTGTGACATAGAAGGCCAGAATACTATCTCCCTCGCCCTTCTTTTGGTAGGTTCAGTTCCTGGGTGACCACAATGCAGAATATTAATGTACTCAGGTTGCAAGGATTTTGGAATAATTACTTTCTGATCTTTCACTATGATACTTTTGTCAGACAAAATCTCATCTCTGTATGGGAAATATGGTTACAGTTCTTGAGGTACACTGGATTGCTTTGAAGGCCATCCTTGATTGATAAAGTGGTTGAGCCTTTGTAAAACTGAATCTGTGGCTATGTGTTCTATTAGCTCATCAAAACATGTGGAAGAAAAAGTTTTCACTTCCATAACTTCAAAATCATCAAGCAATTGAGAACCTTGATTGTCATGCTGTTCAGTGGTATTTCTGGGTGATATGGATAATGTATCAGCAGGATAAAGAAGTTACCTTTCTTATAGACAAGATTAAAATTACTTTTGCAATCTCAGCATCATACGTTGCAGTCAGGCTGGAGCTGAATGCATTGGCTTTCTCAGAATAGTGACTAATGCTTGGTGATCTGGTCTACCATAAACATTATCATGGAACTTCGAACATGCAAACACAATTGCCAAAAGCTCTTTCTCAATCTGGATGTACTGCTGTTCAGTTTGGGTAAGAGTTTTCAATGCATAGGCAACAGGTTGATCCTCTTGTAGAATAACTGCACCAAGTCCAAATTTCAAAGCATCACAGGAAAGTGTAACTGGCTTGTGAACATCATAGTATCTGAGCATTGGCGGACTGGCAATTCTCTGTTTCAGGACATCAAATGCTCTTTGGTGTTGCTCTGACCAAGACCAGGATACATCTTTATGTGTCACCTTTCTGAGTGGTGCTAATAGTTGGCTCAAGTCTGGAATGAGCTTGCCTATGTAGTTGGCCATGCCAAGAAAATGTTGCAGGGCTTGAACATTGTCTAAAGCTGGCATCTTGTGAATGGCTGTTTGTTTTGAAGGGTCTGGTAGTAGGCCTGTACTTATAAATAAACGACTAACATAAGGAACTTCTTGTAGCCTGTATTTGCATTTCGGTGCATTGAGCTTAAGATTCGCTTGACGTGCCCTTTCTAGAACTTTGCTGAGGTTTCTGTCATGTTCAGCTTCATCACAACCTCCTAACAGTACGTTGTCTACTATACTAGCACAAGGATACCCAGAAAGAAATTGCTCTATTGCATGCTGAAAGACTTCACTTGCAGAATTTATCCCAAATGGCATTCTCAGAAATCTGTATCTGCCAAACTGAGTACTGAAAGTAGTGAGCAATGAGGATTCTTTGTCAAGCTGAATTTGCCAAAATGAACTCTGCATCTAAGACAGAAAAAATAGTGGCATTTGGCATCAAGGCTGCAACTTCTTTGACTGTGCCCATTGGATGATGAGGCCTTTTTAGTGCTTTGTTCAAATCTCATGGATCAATACATATTCTGATGTCCTCTGAGCTTTTCTTATGAGATACTATCAAGGAAGATACCCATTCAGTTGAAGTTTCCACTGGACAAATTACACCTTGTCACGCCATTTTGTCTAACTCGGCTTTAACTCTGTCCTTCATGGGTATTGGAACTTTTTGTGCTGGCCTGATAACTGGACTGACCTCTGGGTCTAACTTCATGAAGTACACAACTGGAAGTCTGTCTAGTTTGTCTTGGAAAAAATCAGCATACGTAGAAAAAAATGTGCTGGGCAAAATTAGAGTAGTGGTCTTTTAAGCTACCTTGATGGACTTCCTTATTAAATGAAATCAGTTCCATTTTCAGAGTCTTTGAGCCCTAATAATGACTAGATATGCCTCTTGACCACATAAAATAAGTCATAGCTGCTTCTACCGTGCTGGAAGTAACATGAAAGCACTACTGCGTGTTCAGTTTGAATTTCTTCACCTCCATAAGCATCAAGTTTAGCATACCTTGCCAAATCAAGCCTTTCACCTTTATACACTTTAACAAATGTTTCTGCAGACATAGCATTGCACTTAGAACCTGTGTCAGCTTTGAGCTCTGTGGGTTTGGCATTTATCCGAACAGTACACAATACATCATTCTTTACCCTTAAATCAGCTGCATTGACCATTTCATCAAGCAGTGACACGCCATCAACATAAAGATTGGGCTTGCCACAGTCTGATCAACTTGTTTCTTAAAATGTTCCCTTTTAATAAAAGAGCACCCACACACTTTTGATTTACAAACTTTTTTGAAGTGATTGCATTTATTACATTTGTGGCATTGTTGACCAAAAGCTAAACATTTTTCCCTTTTAGATTCATGATTTCCTCCACAATTACAGCAGTTGACAATGAAATTTGGTGCATTAGGAGTGGTGCCAGCCATGAATCGTTTTGATTTTGCTGACTCACTCTTATGCTTCACTGAGACTGTATGAAGTGTGGAATGTGCTAGAAAGTTCTGGGGTTTACCAGTAGTTGCGGCAGGGGCTGCCATGTGCTTGGGCCTATTTCTTTTAACCACATGCTGCATACAATCACCATAAGCTTTATCACTGTGCCTTCAAGAGCTGCTCTCATTTGTAAGCATATTTGTGTGCTTTTCTGTGAGCTCGTATATCTGCCAGATCTCAGTGGCCTTATTCAAAGTTAAATCACTGTCACGAAGCAAAATACGTTCTCACAGCATCATCTTTTATGCCACACACATGTCTGTCTTTCATCAACTCATCCCTTAAATCACCAAATCTACGCGTTTTAGCTTTATTTCTCAGGTCAGGTATCTATGCTGCAAAAGTTTCACCAGGCTTTTGATCCCTTGTGTAAAATTAAGTGCCTTTCCATTGTAACATTTGTCTGGGAGTTACACATTTTTCTAACTTTAAGTTTTAAGCACTCAGGGTCTTCCTTTAACTCAGTCTGTACAACAATATGAAGGTTTTTCCCTCTCCAGTATAAATAGCAGGTGCATGCACAAATGAATACTCCCTTTCTATAACGTCTGACCCAGATAAATTAAGTAGAATAAATGCCTTTGTACGTTCATCTTTATCAGAAAATACAGTCTGTATGAAAATGTTTTACTCTTGCTCAAACACTCTCAAGTTCTTAGCAATATTACTGTCAAGCACTAATGTACTGGGTTTTTGAAATCCGTCTGCATTGCCCGCAAAGTATACACACACACTGAAAATATGGCCCTTGTAATTATGTACAAACTGTGCTGTGAGCTTGTAACAACATCCAAATGCACAATAAACTTCAAAATTCTTTACTTTGTGAAATATGCTCAGTAATGGCTGTACTCTGTGAAATATGCCTTGTAGTGGCTGTACTCTGTGAAATAACTTTACTGTAACACTGCACAAACATGCACTTTCTATACTTCTGAAAACCCAGATATCTTTGCTTAATACAAAAATACATAAGGTTTCTGAAAAAATGCATTTGTTTCCCATTATTTTATTAATTTTATACAACTGTACTTTATTTCAAACATTTTCTGTAGTAATTTGAATATTTTTTTCAGTATTGTACATATTTGTTTATGTGAAACTTTACACCGTTCTGTATGTCTCATTTCATATTATGTGAAAAGAAATAGTGCTGAGCAAGATTTATAACTGAAATTAATTTCTGACCTGTTTTATAAAGTATGCGCAGTTTTGGGATGGTCCACTGCTGTATATTCAACCAGCATTTTGATAAGTGCCTTAAATCGTTTTTGCCAAGCCATTTTAAACTTCATGCCCCTTTGGTATGCAGCTTCTGACTTCAGGCCTTTTTAGATATGCTGTTCTGGCACTATGTCTTTTTAGACATGCTGTTTCTGACACCATGTTGCTCGTTCCTCTCTGTTACAAATAATAAGAAGGCTTGGGGTTTCATTCAGATGCTTTAATATATACAAACACATCAGGATGGATAGCAGCATCTTTAAATATGAATGAACTAACAAACAGAGCTTATGTACATGCATGTTCACATCTCAATAGCTAACTATAAAATGGCAGTCAGGCTCGTATGTGCTCAGTATTTATACCTTAGTGCAAGCCCTTGGATAGCTTCTAAAAGGTATATACACATGCATATTGATCTACAATTTAATATTAAAGGAGATCATTTTTGTAGGCAGATTTTACCAGGGATAGGAGTTAATGGACAGGATGGAGCAGCAGCCCCCTATTTTTGTGAGTACCAGGTCTAGGGTGTATGTACAGCTAGTTGGGGAGATAACTAGTTGCTCCAGGGTGTTTGCATTGATGAAGTCCAAAAACCTCTGAGCAAGTTAATTATGGGTCATATAAGTCTCCCAGTTTCTGAAGGGGTAGTTGAAGTCATCTGTAAGTATTGTGTTAGGCTGAATATTACGAGTTTCCTGTAGGTTTAGGTAGAAAGTGTGGTTATCCATACTCATGTTAGGGGATCTGTAGCTAGCAAGGATATGATAGGGGGTTGCACTTATGGTTAGTTGGGCATGGAGCAGCACAAATGAGTCATGTTGTTGGACTAGTCTAGTAGTGTACTTGTCCATTATGAACATTCACACATCTCCTCTCTTTGTTTTATCCTGAGTTGAGGGAGATTGAAATGTATGAAATGCAGTATAGCCTTTGATAGCTGGGGTGCTCTCCAAGGTTCTGAACCATGTTTCCCTGACTGCACATACGTCTGCATTCTCCAGGGTGAGGAGTGCTTCCACGCAGTGCAATTTTTTATTTAAACTACTAGCAATGAGCAGCAGTACCTTTAGGTTGCCTTGAGTGATTTTTGTTATGTTGAAAAGTTTAACAACTTGGCACAGCCTAAAAAAGGCACTATGGGGATAGATTTTTCCAGTATCCGGAAGCCAAGTGGTGACAAGTGCAAACCATCTCTGGCAAAGCCTCGTGGTTGGTTATCATGTCTCCCCAGGCTGACAGATATTGGAGCCACTTGTTGCGACACCAGGAACTAAACCAACTGTTGAAGTCAATCATTTTTTGCTGGTGCTGTGGCATCATCATTGTTGAAGGTTGGATGCAACTCAAGGCTAGATTCATACCCGCCTGGGACACATATTCAGAGAGCCCCATCATGTCTCTCTTCATATAGTCCAAGGAAGTATGTCTTAGGTCGTTTATGCCCACACACAGACTATGATTGTCATGCTGGTATTTGTGATTTAAAAAAGTGCATGCATGCATGATCTGTCAGGTCCTGGCTCCAGACAGACAGCTCACTGTGATCTTGTTTAACCTGGTAGGGGGGACATCAGTATGTTTGGCTGTGAGGTGTGATGCCTTATGGGTCTGGAAGTGGGCCTACTATAATTTTCATAGTTGTGTTGTGTGAAGCTCTGTCTTTTTTGTGTGTATATGGGGCCAATGAGGGATGCTTTTCAGACATCTTGGCAGTTTGGTTAGCTTACATGTGAGTACTTCTTCATATGTGGGTCTATGTGTTTTTTCCTTAGCGTTGGTTGTGAGTGGTTGGGTGTAACACTGACAACCTGGTTTGCATTTTTTGTATGTGAATCTGGGTGCTTTGCCTCTGATGACATTGTGTGTATATATCTTTCACATACTGTGATTGTCTATTCTAAAATGAAGTGGCTGTCAGTCACCATGAGTTATTTACTACACTGCCACAGGATGCCCATATCCACCAGGCCAGAAACAAAGCTGACAGGGAAGCACCTATCTATTATACCATATCATTAGTAGATGCGAGAGTCATTTAAAGGTCTAAGTGAGAGTGTTTGTAGCATACTATCGGATAATCTGCAGTTGTGCTGCCCTCTGCACAACATGGCAGCTCTTCAAGCAGCTATAAATAGTGAGCAACTATGGACAGCATTTCCTATAGAGGATTGTAAACTAGAGAGGTGTGCATATATACAAGGCATAGGTAATCACATTTGCACATTTTATACCAGCATGATGAAAGACTTTTATACAGTTAAGCTCTCGGGCTAGTAAGATGAACACACAATAAGTCTTAAACCAGTGGTTGCCAACTTGGATGGGTTGAATCACCCCTCTGCTTCTACTTCAGTGCAGAATAAAACACTCTTAATGTAAAACAAACTGATTTTGAGCTCAAGTGCCATAACAAATGCTTTGCAACAGAAGGCAGAACTCCTGCAGTATCAGGAATCCTTGGAATTAAGTTCACAAACCATGGGAAATGTTCCCAAATACAGAAAAAGTGTGCAAATGTAGAAAAACTTCTACAAACACAGAAACACTTAGCAAAACTTAAAAATATTTTGGCAAACTCAGAACAGCTTTTGCAGATCAGAGAAGTTTAGGAAGTATCAGAATACTGTTAAAGTGACCTAAGAGCAGTACAGTAACAGACAGCATTTCTTTAGCAAGTGCAGGTTGAGAAAAACAACTCAATAAATGCAGCATAGAACTGTTAAATAGCACTGAGATAGGTAGTGCAGTTGAAAAAGATACGTATATCAGCTTTATAGGTCCACGGATGACTTTAGATGAAATCTAAGGGTCTTGTAGTCACGGGAGTCCAAGCAAGACACAAGGAAGCTCTGAATAAATGAGCAAAGCCACACACAAATGTAAGGCTTTTGTATCAGCAAGATGAGGGACCTTTACACAGTTCAGTCCTCAGGCCAAACCGACAAACACACAATAAGTCTTCCAGCAGCAGTTCCCAACTCAGATGAGTTGAATCAGCCCTCTATTCCCACAAGAGTGCGTAAAACCCTCAATGTAAAATTAACTGGTTTGATCTGAATATGAACTGCTCATCTCGCATCATGCTTTCTACCTTCTCCATTGCTTTCATGCATTGTGACAGTAGCTTGATACCACTATACTTCCAACAGTTATGAATGTTCCTTTAGTTTTTGTACACTGACACTAGTATGCTTATTCTCCAGTCATCTGGGATATGCCTTTTCCTCCATATTGCTCTCAGCATCCTCAATAGCCATTTCTACCTTAACTTACCCAACACCTTGATCAGATCTGCCATTTAGCATGCTACTTTCCCTGATTTCATTATATTTAGTGTTCTTATTTCTTCTAGGGTAAGCCCCTCCTCTTCTTTCATTGTAGGCTCTGTCTGGGGCAGTATAGCTTCTGTAAGTGTTTTCTTCATTCAGAAGCTGATGGAAGTACTCCCTCTATCTGCCTTTGATGTCCTGTAGACTGGTGAACAGGTTGTTGCTGGCATCCCTTATAGGTTCATAGGGGGTTACTAGGCTAATGGCCCTACAGCCCTTATAAGCCTAGCCATATTTATCCTGAGTTGCCCCAATTGTCACTGGTTAGGTGAGTGAAGTTCACAGAAGTAAGGGTCTATGGTAGTTAATACTGACTTCTTCTGTCCAGGATGGACATGGGTCCCACCCCGGGAGTGAAGTTGCAGTCACCCATCCATTAATCTAGGTTGCGTTTGAAGAGGACTGGGGGGACTCTGTTTCACGTAAATTGGAAACTTGTTGCAGAGAAGTGGCAGACTCTGGGAGATGTATCTATCGCTTCAGTATGACCTGTTCATGTCAGAGACTAGGTTAAGATCCCTGGAGTGAGTGACCCTCCTGCAGTTTGATTTAGGAATGTGTAGCATTTCCATCAGGGCCGGGTCAGAGATTGCCTTGTAAGCCAGGCACAAGTCGCCCCTTAGCAACCTGTAGAAGATGAAATACAGTGACAGGTCTTTCAGTCTTTCCACATAAGACTTGTTTTCTGTATCCAGTAATTTCTTGGTGAAAAACCTCTATGGTCTTTCCAATTGTTGCAGGTGTCTGGTGAGATATATGCAAAAGGGAGCATTTTACTCAATTATTGGTCTAAAGAGGTCTGAGTACAATGGAATTATAACATCCTTAGATCTAGATCTGATGCCTTTACTTATAATATGTGCTACATAGAAGGATTTCCTTACTACTATGGATACACGATGGTCAAAGTTCAGATTGCTATCAACCTGAGCATCCAGATCACTTACACTTAGGGAGGTGTGGTCTATAATGTAATTAGCAGGGCTGTCAACTTTCCCAAAAGGAATAATAATGCATTTTTTTCCATTTAGATTTAGTACATGGCTTTGGTAACAATCATTTGGCTACATTAACCCTGTCTGCAATATATTAACATCATTGGAGGACTCAATGATTGCTCTCAATTTGCAACTGTCAGCAAATTTGGTCAGCCACAGGCCATCCAAGTTTGCCTGGACTTATGAGAAATAGATTTTGAACAGTAAGGGGCCCAGCACAGTACCCTGTTGTACACCATTGGTGACTGGTCTTTTGCTAGAGGTGAAGTCACCCACTTTGACAGTATGTGTCCTGTTGGTGAGCCAGTTGGGTTCCCATCTGGTAGTGTGGGGGTTAATTCCCAATTGGACGAGTTTCTCTATAATATCTGAGTGGAAGAATGTGTGAAATGCCTTGGCTAGGTCAAGATAGGTGGTATGCACATTGTTTCCCTCAACCAAGGCCTTGTTAACTTTCTGGAAGAAGTTAATCATGCTTAACATTCATGATCTACCTTTAATGAATCCAAACTGGGTTGAGTCCAGAGTTTTGGAGATTACTTATGTCGTTGTTAATAAGGTCCATAATAATTATTTCCATGGCCTTGCAGATGAGGCTAGTCATGCTTATGAGCCTATAATTCCCAGGGTTGGTTGATTTTCCCCCATTGTGCAGAGGGATTACTGTTGCTGTCCTCCATTCCACCCGAGCATAGCCAGTTCGAGGCTGTGGTTAAACAGGAATCCAAGTGGGTCTGCAAGGTCATGTTTTAAGTTGTTTAAAAGGCAACCTGGGATGTTGTCTGGTCCCACTGATGCTGTTTTTTTTAGCCTTGCAGAGCACCGAGATAAGATTGTCTACTCTCTTGAGATGATAGGCTGAGGAATGGTGGCAGGTATACTTTGGGGGATGACTGAAGGACAAGGAGGTGAAGTTTTCTTTGAACTTGTCAGCTATCAAGTTGGCTATTACCTCCAGTTGATTATGCGTGGTACAATGCACAACCAGCTCAGTGCATAGCTGGGTATTCCCTTTTTGATTTCGGATGTAGTTAAAGAATGCAGTGTGATTATCCTTAGCTAGGAAGGCTATTCTTGCTTTGTAATTAACTTTGGTAGACTTGACAAGATCTCTAATTTGTTTAAGCTAGAGAAGGATTTCTTCCTCTGCTAAGCCAGTTCCCTGTTGCTCTTGGACATTAGTTTCTTTTTCTTATTGCATAACCTATTTATACTAGGGGCCCACCAGGGTGGCTTGTTTTATTGGCAAGACCTTGTTTTATTCTGATCAGGTACAGCCTGTTCTAAGTAAGTGGTTATACAGGGCATTGATGTACACCTCTGCATAGGTGTCTGTGTTATCTGTGTATAAAGGGGATTTGAAACTTCTTATACCATAACTTAGTAAGACGTACTTTGTCTTAGAAAAATTCTTAATCATTTTTGAGCTTGAATATCTTCTTTACATTTCTGTCTTTACCTTGAAACTGGATAGTTTCTTTTTTCCATCTTCTGAGTCACTTTCCAGAAGGTGGTAGAGATACAATGCCTGTAATATCTTGTTCTTAGCCATCTCCTACTTTTTCCTGCACTCTTTCTTTCTTTTGATGACTTCCTGGATGTCTGCATTTCACTAGCAACTTTTCTTATGTACTTTATTTCGGGTTTATATTAGAACACTGAACTTTCAAAATTTCGAGTGTTCTAATATCGAACCCTATTAATCGAAAATTTAAAACATCGAACATACAGAACAGCAAATTTTTTCTTAGGGAAAAAAATTGCTGTTCCAAAACACATACACACAACACAAGCACATCAAACAAACAGCAATCCACACACATACACCTAAACTCTTACACCTAACCCTACACTAAACTATACATACACCATTAACTATCCACTTACCTTAACCCAAACCCTAACCCTAAGATCCATCACTATCACAGTCACCTCACCCGCACCCTAACCTTAACTCACCTACCCCGCCCTAACCCTCACGTCCACACAATCGCACACTTACCTGACCTGCGCCCTAACCCTAACTCACCTAACCCGCACTAACCCTCACATCCACACAATCGCACACTTACCTGATCCCGACCCTTAACTTTCCACCACAGCACTGAAAATACTGAAGCAACAGAAACGGACAACCAAATTCTTTCCCTAGGAAAAAATTTGATTTTCTGTTTCTTCGATATTTTCAGCATTCGCTGAAAATGGGTCGATATTAGAACACTCGAAATTTTGAAAGTTTGGTGTTCTAATATAGACCCTTTATTTCCGTACCTGGCTCAGATATTCTATAGTTCTTACACATGCTGTTTTAAGGTGCTGACATTCTTCAACTCCACTTATTTCTTCTTCTTCCTGAGGTTGTAGACCCCTGTATATCTCCTTGAACTCTTGTAATTTCTCTCCAATCAACTTCATGTTTTTCAGCCTAGTGTCTTTTTACCTTAGAGTTTTCTCTGACCACTGCTTGTAGTTGATTGTGGCAACCAGTGGTTTATTCTGTGGACCATCTTTTCACTGGGGATGACTATGCAATCTCTGATTCTATCCCAGTGCCCTTTCTTTAGTAGAAGAAAGTCTACCTGAGCTGCATTTTGGCCATTTTTGTATGTGATCATGTGACTGACTCTTGCAGAGCCATGTGTTGCCCACCATCAAGTCATTTACCATACAGAAGTCTAGAATGGCCTCTACTACTTTATTCCTGTTGCCCCACTCATGTGAACCCAGGCAGTCCTCATATCTTATTCTGTCTATCCTGATATATGCATTCAGGTACCTCATTATCAACACCAACTCATGATGTCCTTCTTTATGTAATAAGCTCTGCAACTGCTACCTGAATGCACTCTTCATCTTAATATCACAACCTTGCTGGTGTGCATAGGCTGAGATTATGAATGCTACTTTATCCTTACACTGGAGTTTGGTTGCCATGAGTCTGTCACTAATTCTGATGACATCCCTCACTTTCTTCTGAAGCCTCTCCCTCGCCATACTTTCCACACCATTTCTAGTCTGTTAATCTCCTAAGTAGAAGACTCTGGATCCCAAGCCAAGTGGCTGTGCTACACTTCCCTTCCATCTTGTCTCCTGGATACATAGGATGACATCATATCATCCATTTTCAAGCTCTTCCCTGTCGATGCAGCCATACTGAGTATAGAAATCCTGCCCAGTATTTGCTCAAAAGAGCTATCCCAGGTAACCCAAGTTGGGCAACTGCACATCAGCCAGCCAGTAGCTTTTGAGCCGGGTCTGCTGGGCTTTATGACGGACAGACATTGACTAATAGGAGCTGTGATGCCCCTGCACTGGCCCAGTAAACAAGGAGCCTCAATCCTCACCACTGGTAACAGTGATGGATGTACACAGTGGCACGATGACAAGTATATACACACACACACACACACACACACACACACACACACACACACACAGTAAAGTACAATTTCCCTTAAGAGCACACAGAGATTACAGTCAGTCTGGGACTGGTTTCTCCGTCTTTCTCCAGATCCCCAATAAGACTCCACACTGGCACAACTATAGGGTTGAGGTCTCAGCTGAGTGGCCAAGCTAAGACCTCCAGTACCCCCTCTGTCCAATCAGTGCTTCTTGTCCCTGCCCAAGTAGCTGACACACACACACACACACACTATGACATTTGATTGATATACAAACACACACACACACACACACACACACACACACACACACACACACACACACCTGGGAAAGGCTGGCACAGGTTGACTAGCTATGCCCCTTCTGCCCAGACTATAAGCTAGTACCAGCTACCACCAGCCACCCTTACTTATCAGTTATGATAAGGCCCTCATAAAGGGTGTCCAATCCTACTGTGTAATATTACTATTAATCCAAATGGTAGTCTGACCAAGCAAGGCTATTTAGGAGTGGCCTGTACAGTGTCACCAAATACATATGCAAGTACTCAAAGAACTTAAATATGTCTCACAAATATCAGCCACAAAGATAGGTTTAAATATATTTAATAATAAATAATAAAAGAACAAGACAATATTCAATAACTCAACACAGTGACTTCAGAGTTCAAAATCACAGGAAATATTTTAATACAACATTGCAGGACATTCCCAAATAAATACAGAAAACATCTAAACTAATCCTGACTAGATTCCTGTCTATATCTAAGAGAAATACTATGCCCTAAGTCTTACTTACAGACAAAACTCAGCAAGAAGTGCTGAGTGGATGTTTCTATTTCCAAGACAAGATACAAAATGCATAGTCTCTCTCTCTGAGAGAGTTCTTAAATTAATATCAAACATTACAAAATACATATCTCTCAGATGTGCAGCTGCTAGGAAGTCATAAAGCAATCAAACGCTTTACATTTTAAACCTATTAATTACTTTTCTTTTCAGACAATAGAAACACCTCTAGCTCTAGACATTCTGTCTGCTTGCTTCAGTGAAACCAAGTTTTATAGCACATTGTAAAGCACTTAATTTCAACTTATTTCTTTTGTTTTTTTTAAGTTTTGTAAGTTAATCTTCTATGTTCAGCAAGGTATGCTGTGGTTACATTCTTAAAGCTCAGTGCATAACATACAGTTCTGTATAAATCATATCACTATATTCACAAATGACACAGAATTATTTAAAAAATTCCAGATAGATGGGCTGGCAGTGTCACAGGAGCATCAAGCCCCTCCCACCATTAGTATGGGTCCCTGGCATAGGTTGGAGTAGGCTGTGTCCTCCATCCACTTATCACCAACATGCCCCATTTTTGGTGACATTAGTCAACACAATCAAATAATCTAGACCCAGTTGTTATACCACCAAATAGTCAGCCCTGACACAGTGCACAATCTGTGACACAAGTTATCCTATCTAGAGGATACTGTGCACCACAGCTGATGCTCAGAGCCGTTGGTGTGCACAACTCTTCCCCAAATAGGCACCATCTAGAGTATATGCTGCTGTCCATAACTCCATTCTTGGATGAGTTTGATTTGGAAACACTAAGCAAGTTTTTCAGTTGTTTTTTGGGGGGAGGTGGGAGTAACCCCACAGAGACACAGGGAGAACATGCAAACTCCATGCAGGCATTAACCAAAGGTCAGAATTGAACCTTGTACCTCATGCAAGTTATTCTAATTTCAGTAAGGTATTACACCACTGATAGTTGTGGTCCTGCTGTATAACTGTTAAATACTATTTTTTATTCCTATAAATGTCACTATACAAGCAGGTACATCTTTCACATCAGCAGCTATATTTACCCTGGTGCATTCTTAAGAACTCTAGCTTGTCCCTATGGATCTTCATGTCACTTTCAATCTCTGCAGACAATGGAAATAAAATTAAAGAGGAGAGCGAAAATTAGACAGTAGCATACATTGGCAGCTACCTTGTTTAGGTAAAAAGATGGTATGTTTACTGAGATGGTGATCATGCTCTAACTTCATCCTCTCAGTAGCCTGGGAGGACAAGCTTACAGCAACTCTAGTCACTGTAGTGATGATAACACTATTCCCTATACATGGCAGACTAGTAGCATGGCTGACAGCCTTAGCCAAACAATTTCAAGCATCAACCTAATACTGTGACCCAGTATAGCCTTCCTGCTGCTGTAATATTTATGGATGATGTCCAGAAAAATCTTGAACTCCTTCCTGCGCCAACTCTCTACTCTAAAAGGAGCACTACCCTCACCTTATCAAGCCATACTTGTCTCATCTTCAGGGATGCCAAGAAAAATGGCAGACACTTGGCACCAAACTAGTTCTTGTGTATCCCATCTTTTGTGCAATGACAGACACCAAAGGTAATCTCATTTGTGAGATGGATGCCAATATAATAAAATATAATGTACTGTATTAGTATCATTCTGATTTCATCTGAAGGTGCAAAAACGGGTCTATATTATATTAGCGAAAATCCTTTTAAGCGAATGCGAAAACACCAACATGTATTGCGCAAACCGCGAATATGCCGAACGCACTAAACCGCGAAATTCAAAAAGTCGAATCCCCATAGTCGGCCAACTCCATCTCCCACTACATATTGCCTACCCAAACAAAATAAATAAACCACATACATACACTAACCAAAACCCTACTTCTAACCCTAAATTAAAGCACCAGAACTCTACTTCTAACCCTACACTAAACCTTACATACATTACTATCTATGCAATTACCTTAACCTGCACCCTAACACTAAGGTCCATAACTATCACACACTTACCCTACAGAGCTATACCAAAACAAAATAAATAATCCACACACATACATTTAACAAAACCCTAATTCTAACCCTACACTAAACCTTACATGCATTACCTAAATATGCACTTACCTTAACCCGCACCCTAACCCTAAGGTCTGTAACTATCACACACTTACCTTACAGAGCTATACCGCAGACAATCATGACACTTCAACATTTCGAATTTCGCAGTTTTGGACATTTGGCGTTTCCCTGGTTCGCGCAATACGTGTTGCTCTTTTCATATTCACGTAAAAGGACTTTTGAGCATCTAAATGGAACCCACAAAAACAAGGCAGTCTTCTGTATGTTGGTTTGCTGCTGAGAATTCATGTTTAAGAGCAATTCTATCTTCAGATGGTTAACTGTAGTATAATCATTACTCTCCACCTTCCACTTACAGAATTGTATTAGATGACCTAAACACAGACTAGATGACAATCAGCTTTGTAAATCCTACAAACTCCATACATCTGTGGGGTTTCAGTCAGCTGATAGCCACTCCAACCAGATGTAATAAAACATCCATAAGATAATCTGCCCTTGACTGAATTCTTACCATCTCACATAACAGCATCACATCCTTTTCTACCTTAGCAGACACCATAAGTGATCATCTGCCTGTATTTGCAGTCAGACAGCTAAACCAGTCCCCTAAATTGTACCATTTTAAACAAGTAAGAAATATCACAAAGTTCCAACTGGAGAAGTTTAACAGTACTCTAAAGCATGTTAATTAAGATACACTAAAAGCCTGTCATTAGGTGATGCAGTCTCTAAATTTAGTAGACTACTTCTTAATATCCTCAACCATGCTCCAATTAGAGCCAAAAAAAGTTAAAGCAAACCCTGTTCCTTGTTTTTCTACCAAAGCCAAACAACTTATGAATTACAGGGACAGGGCTTAGAAGGCCTGGCCTCAAACTAAAACTCAAACCTGCAACATCATAGATGCCTTATTTATAAACTCCCTTTTGTTGGAGTCAGATGTGGACGGTGTAGGGTGCTAGTTTGCCCTGGGTTTAGGAAGTTGTTTTATTGATGTCCAGAATTGCTTGGGGTTATATTTATATATTTTCTGAAAAATGTACAGGATTTTTTATGTCCTCTAATACAGTTGTTGTTGTTTGTCTTTCAGCTTTTCCCGTTTAGGGGTCACCACAGCAGAACTCCGGTCCACTAATGATTGGCAGTTGTTTTTTTTGTTTTTGTTTTTTTATGGTGTCGAGTTGCCAGCCCGACGCCCAACCTTCAAATGGGCGTGCCTTCGTTGAAGGTTGGGCATCGGGCTGGCAACTCGAAACCATAAAAAAAAAAAAAAACTGCCAATCATTAGCAGACCGGAGTTCCGCTGTGGCGACCCCTAACCAGGAAAAGCCGAAAGACAAACAACAACAACCGTATTAGAGCACATAAAAAATCCTGTACATTTTTCAGAAAATATATAAATATAACACCAAGCAATTCTGGACATCAATAAAACAGCTTCCTAAATCCAGGGCAAACTAGCACCCTACACCGTTCACATCTGACCCCAACAAAAAGGTTACTAACCAGGTCAACCACCATTTCATGCACTCTGTTACATCTTTAATATAGAACAAAGGTAGTATCAACAGCCAAGTCCCATTTCAAACAGCTACCCCTCAAAGTTTAAGTTCAAACCAGTCCCCACCACTGCCACCTGGAAACTATTCCACAAATCAAAATCCACCACACTAGATCCAGATAACTTGCCTGCTAAGTATTTAAATATTTAAGCAGATACTATAATATATCAAATATCCATTCTGATCAATTGATTCTTTGCTACATTCTAGTACAATGGAAACAACTACCACTACACAAGGTTAGAACTGCTACTGAGCTGACAAATTATAAGTTGATAGCAATCCTTTGTACACTATTCAGAATCCTAGAGAAATGCATTCACTCACAATTCCTCAAACACATAACCATTAACAGAATTCTCTCATCTATATGGCACGACTTTCACCCTAACCATTGAACTACTACTGCACTATTGAGCTTTACCAGTTCAGTAAGCATCAGCAAGAATGCTACTAAGCTTGTCTCCTCACTCTGTCTCAGTCTGTCAAAAGCATTTGATAATGTCACACCAAAAACTACTTATAAATCTCTGTTCAGCAGGTGTCTCATCCTGATCACTTCTTTGGTTTCAGAGTTATTTATCAAACAGGGCTCGGCAGTAAAATGGAAAGATGATTACTCATCCTTTCTACCAGTGTCTGAAGAGGTTTCCCAAGGATCAGTTACTGTTACATTGTTATTTATTTTCTTTACAAATGATCCTCACAGTGCTGACCTGCACAAGTGAAAACCTAAAGGAACTCCAAGAGGTCAAACAACAATCCTCCTCCTCCATTACGACATGGTTAAGTGATGCTCAACTTTTCCTAAATCCTAAAGAAAAAAAAAAAACGTATCCTATTTATGCCAAATCAGCTGTCTGTTAAAAAAACTCAACCATGCAGTCATTTAATAATACCTTAATAGAACAGGTCCCATACACAAAACTTCTAGGAGTTAAAATAGACAACAAAATAACATTTGACAAGCATATACTTCAAACAATAAATAAAACTCACCAAGAACTGGGCTTGTTATATAGGACTCATTCCTACCTTACTGATACAGCTAGGAAACACACACAACAGCCGTCCTGCTACCATCCCTACAAAATGCCTCCCAGCATTTACTTATCAGCAAACAAAACTGCAATACAAAACGGAACAATGTTAAAATTGATAAATATGCAGCTAACCATCACTTCAAAACTCACCTCTGTCTATCACTAAAGCAATTTAACTGTTTAGAGTAACATCTACGACTCAGCTGCTAAAATCGAACACACTTGTATATCAATCAGAAAACTGTCCTTCTCCATAACATGTTATCCAACTGTTATCCAATTCTACTCACCAAATAGTGATCTCCATTCAGGAGACAAGTCTTTGCTTATGATTTCTAAATTCTATAACTCAGCTGGAGACTCACTTTGCTCTAATGGAGTTTCAAAAGCATGGGACTCCTCTCTCTGAAACAAATCAGTATCTCCAAATCATTCAAATTTCACTTAAACCAGCATTGGGTGAATACATGTTTATTATCTTTTATATTGCCAGGTTAAAACAAACTAACAGCCAACAAACTCAAAATGCAATATAGTCCCATACTTGTAGCACAAATGCGTGTATATTCCAACATGCTTACCATCAATTTACATCCTAACTCTTCACCTCAAGTTTTCACTAAACTTCCTACAGACTCTATCATCTTTAATATTTTTCCTTCTCTTCTCCTCTGCTTCTCCTGAATTACATAATCTTCTCTGGCATTTTTACCCTTTTCCTTCATCAACTTTATTTCTTTCTCATAATTCCTACTAAGGTCATTGTGCCATCCTCCCAGCTACCTTTGTCTTTTCTACAAACTGCTTACTCATTTATCTAGCTATCAAAGCCACCAATAATTGCTTTCTACATATTTGCTTTCCTGCTTTTTTCATACATCTATCAAAGGACACTAATTTTATATCTCCACTTTGTCTTTTCATATTCTGTATGAACACATTATTGTGAATGAAACCAGTCCATGTCTATAGACATGATGCTATTTTTTTCTCACTAGATTTAATCATACTTTTAAACAGCTTTGTATAAATACTCTTAGTATTCTAAATGCATGTTGTCTCACAGCTTTGTAGTACATTATATAGTATTGTGTAATATATTCTTTTATATATATATATATATATATATATATATATATATATATATATGTATATATATATATTTTTTTTTTTGTGTATATATATATATATATATATATATATATATATATGTGTGTATGTATGTATGTATGTTTATATATATATATATATATATAGGTTCGTACTAGGCTATCTGCCCTAGGGCATTTATAAGCCTAGCCAGAGTGTGTGTGGCTTTCACCACCCCTTAGGATGAGAATACTACGCCCATTTAGGGTTTAGTTTACTGTGCCTCTGTCTAGTAGTGACACAGAGATGACCCCCGGGGTAAACCTACAATCTCCCATCCACTCGTCAAGATTTCTCTTGAAGAGAGTTAGTGAGGGGCTCTGCCTAACATGGACTGGGATTCTGTTCCAGAGTGTAGGGAGCCTCTGGGTTATGAATCTGTCCCTCCAGCACATCCTATTTATTTCTGTGTTGAGGTTCAAATCTCTTGCTCTCGTGGCTCTGATGGATTTGAATTTTCTGAGGTGGAGCATGTCCATTAATTCCGGATTGGACATGGCCTTGTACGTCAGGCATAGATCACCTCTGAGTAGGCGGTATGCAACTGAATAGAGCTGGAGTTTCTTCAGCCGGGCAGCATATGACATATGTTTGAGACCCTTTATCCTCTTGGTGAGGAACTTTTGGGGTCTTTCCAACTGCTGCAGGTGTCGGGTAAGATACATCCCAAATGGGGCATTGTACTCAATCATGGGCCTGATAAGAGAAGAGTACAGGGGCACAATGACCTCTCTTGATCTAGATGTGAATCCCTTCATGATAAGGTGGGCAATATAGAAGGTCTTCCTAACCACTTTGGCAATGTGAGTGTCAAATGAGAGGTTACTGTCAACTTGGGTCCCTAGGTCCCTGATTACCTCTTCCGTACTTAATGGATTACCACCTATGTGGTAATTTGTGGGTACATTGTTTTTTCCAAAGGGTATGACTATACATTTTTTGGCGTTCAGTTTAAGGCCATGGCTCTGGCAGCAATTATCCATTTCTATGAGGCCTCTCTGAAGGATGCTTGTGTCCGCTGGAGTATCAATTATGGCGCCCAGTTTGCAGTCATCTGCGAACTTTGTCAGCCACAATCCTCCTATGTTTGCTTGCACCTCGGAAAAATACATGCCGAACAAGAGGGGTTCCAGGACTGAGCCCTGTGGGACACCGTTTGTGACTGGCTTAGAGTCTGACATGGCTCCAGCAATTCTGATCTTGTGGGTTCTGTCCTTGAGCCAGTTTGCAACCCATCTTGTGACATATGGGTTTACATTTAAGCTGGTGAGTTTGTCTATGATGCCCGAGTGGGGTATTGTGTCGAAGGCTTTTGCAAGGTCAAGGTAGGCTGTGTGAACTGCCTTACCCTCATCAATGGCCTTAGTGACTGTTTCAAAAAAGTCGACCAAGTTCAAAAGGCAGGATCTGCCCTTGACAAAGCCAAATTGGGTAGGATCCAATGTCTGCAGGTCCCCAGTGTCTTTGTTTATGAGTTCCATAATGATCCTTTCCATAGCTTTGCAGACCAGGCTCGTCAAGCTTATGGGGCGGTAATTTCCAGGGTCCGTAGAAGCACCGCATTTGTGGAGTGGGACCACTGTTGCTGTACACCACCCTATGGGTACGTATCCTGTAGTAAGGCTAAGATTAAACAGCAGCCTTATGTGCGGGTTTAGTTCCTCTTGGAGTTCATGTAGCACACAGCCCGGGATACCGTCCGGTCCCATTGATGCTGTGTTTTTAGCTTTGGAGAGGGCGGCTCTCACCTGGGCATCTGAGATGTTAGGGAGGCTACACTCTGCTGGGATAGATATTTCTCCTTTTGGGGGGGAGGGGGCAGAGAAATTTGCACTGAACCTGTCTGCCAGGATGTTGGCAATGGCTGTGGGTTCAGTGTATTTTGTGTCATTTTGGACTAACTCTGAGCATATCTGGGAGTTTCCACCCAGGTTTCTAACATAGCTATAGAAGGCCTTGTGATTGTCTTTTGCGATTTTTCTCTCAAAGTTGGCCTTGGATGATTTTATGAGTGATCGTAGTTTTTTGCTAGTACTGATCAGAGATGCCTTCCCTTTTAGGGATTTTGCTCTGTCATGTAGTAGCTTCCTCCTCCTGTTGTAAAGTTTGTTAATGGCTGGGGTCCACCAGACAGGGCACCTGCCTTTGAGGGAATGGGTCTTGGTTTTATTAGGGATTGCATGATCCATGCATTCTTGAAGGTGCCCGTAGAAGGCATTTATAAAGGATTCAGCGGTGTGGGTTGTGGTTTCCACTGGCCCAGGGGCCTTGAAGGATACCACTTCAGTCTTAAGAAGTGTGAAGTTGGCTTTTGAGAAGTTCTTCACTGTGGTCTTTTGTGCAGGGGGTGGGGGCGGAATGTGGATTTCCAGTGAGATTAATTTATGGTCTGATCTCACCAATGAGGGGTATACTTCCGGTGTGGAGCATTTTGTCCCCATGTTTGTGATGATCAGGTCTAGTATATTATCTCCTCTTGTGGGAATGGTGACTAGTTGCTCCATCGCATTTGAGTTTATGAATTCTAGGAACCTTTGGGCTAGGGTGTTGGGGCTTGAGTAATGTTCCAAGTCTATGTTTGGGTAGTTGAAGTCTCCCAATATGATAGTATTTGGAGAGACATTCATACTCTCCAGTATCTTCAGGAAGGCTGAGTGGGGTTCCTGAGTTTGAGAGGGTGGTCTGTAGCATGCTACAAACTGTAGGGCAGTTTTGCCTATGGTTAGCTGCACCTGGATGGTCTCCGATGCTTCGTGCGTTGCCACTAACCTGGAGGTGTGGGTATCTTTGATGAATATGGATACTCCCCCTCCTTTTGTGGTTCGGTCCAAGTTTTGGGGCCGGAAAGCATGATATGAGGTAAAACCTGGTAGTGCTGGGGTGCTCTCAGGAGCCTTGAACCAGGTTTCAGTCACTGCACAGACATCGATGTTCTCCATACGGAGGAGGGCTTCGAGAGCGTGTATCTTGAGGTTTAGACTTCTGGCATTGAGCAGCATTACCCTTATTTTTTTTTTCACTTGTGTTTTCTAGGGAGGTGGGTTTGTCTTTTGAGCCTTGCCTAAAAAAGGCACTATGGGGGTGGCAAGAGCCTTGGCCAATATCCGGAAGCCCTGGGGTGACAGGTGCAAGCCATCCCTTGTGAAGCAGCGTGGCTTGTCAAGCATGTCATCCCAAGCAGACAGACATTGGATCCCCTTAGAATGACACCAGTAATTAAGCCAATTGTTAAAGCTGATAATTTTGTCTTTGTACTGTGGCATCATTCTTGGTGAGGGTAAGATGCTGCTCAGGGTCAGGGTCATACCGGCCTGGGCTACATAATCAGAGAGCTCCTCTATGTCTTTTTTCATGTAGTCCAGGGAGGTACGTCTCAGGTCATTCACACCGGCATGGACAATGACTGAGTCATATTTGTAGATATATATATATATAGATATATATATATATATATATATATATATATATATATATATATATATATATATATATATATATATGAACTTCTCATTAAAAATGCCTTCTTGTATATTGTATAATTATCCTCCATGTTTTCTGTTGTATGCTGTTCTCTCAACATTGTAATCGTATTTTGTATAATGACTCTCAACTCTGTAATTGCACTTTGCTTTGGAGCTTTTTCCCCAGGCCTCTCTTTAAAAGGAGTTGTTTTAGGGCCAGTCAGACAATCCCAGTAAATATATATCAATAAACACCATCTTTCTTAATGTTGAACATAGGGAACACTTAGTCACAGTTTACCAACAACTTGAAGAAGGCAGCCCACAGCCTGGTTAACATGTCATTTTATACTTATAAATATAGTTTTGGTGAATTATTATTTTTTGGTGTTACTTACCATAGATATCAGTTAAAAACAATTGCCAACATTTGAATGGGTGACAGACCCTGTGGTGGAAATGTAAAGAACATGGGTCTTTAAAACTTAAATTGAGAAACATTCCTGATAATGGGGTACACTTGAGAAATAAGAGCATGACAGTTTTCCTTCCCCTGTAATCTGGGCTTCATGCAGGTGCACAGAGCTGATCTCATGTGCTCAAGCACGTGCACAGCATCATGTAAAACTCAATATATTTATCAAGTTTATCATGGAAATCGAGAGATTCATAAATAGTGATATAAACCCTAATTAACATAATCATCGAGCTCAGAGGGTGTACTTTACTTGCTATAAGTGCAACGAGAACCACGGATTCTTATTAAGCAGTAGAAGACTAACTTCTGTATGAATCCAGTTTCCTTATAAGATTATCTGCTTACATAAAGTATGTTGTCCTTTTTACACTTACATCTTTGTACAAGGGTAGCTTTTTATGTGCCATTTCTTGTAAGGCCTAGAATTGCTGTCTAGTTTTTTGGTGTATCTGCATGTATTGGCCAAAGCTCTCTGAAGGGATGCAGTGTTAAGCATACAGGCCATAGTAGTTTGCATGCATATTATAGCAGGTTGTTAATGCCTGTGTGTGACATACACCAGTGTAATATTGTGCACCTTAAAAGTATGTGATCTACAGTACATAATTTCTACAAAGACTGTGGCTAATGATCATGTGCTTGTTAAGTTGCATGCTTGTTAACTTGCAGTCATCTTACGGTATTTTAGAGTGTGGGAATTGTGCTTAGAGCACAATGCCTGATATTCAAATAAAGCTTGTTTCGTGGATACATGTATGTTAATGTCAGGCCCTGCTAAAATGTAGCAGATGGCCTATAAGTGTAGTTTTACTGTTGGATTTCTAAGTTCCATGTAGGACCACAGCTGTTAAATCCATTTTTTCCATTCCAACAAGAATTATGTCTAAGAAACAGGTGCAGAACTCCACATCCACCCGCAAGCCCACATTTACAGAGAATCACCAAACAAATAAAGCACTAAAATCCGCAGGAGAAAATGTCTCTTTACAGAGAATGAAAGTACTAGATGCCTTTCCTCTCTATGGTAGATGTCCCTTGGCAGTGAATTCCACCAACCAGCCCTTCCATGACCATGTATGTTGGGAAGTTGTCACCAATGTGTGCTGTGAGTAGTCAGGATCATAACTGTGATATGGTCTACCACTGAGTCACCGATATGATATATGCTGCATCCACACAGTGAAGGTCATGGCATGGGAACAGAGGGTGACAGGTGGAGGTCCATCTACTAACCCCCCCAGGAGAAAGAGGAATTTCTGGCAGTACCACCACCACAGAGTGGTGCAGGATATCAGACCAGTGCTGGAGAGGCCCCAGAGAATTTCCACTTATAATGCCCCAGATATGAGTTATACTGGCACTATCTGGCCCTATTTTTACCTGATAGTCACTTTAGAGTTCATAATTCCTGTCTCATTTGTGTCATATAGGTACATCTGGCATCCAGGTGCAGCATCCATCTGAACAAGGTATCTGCAGAGTTGCAAATCGAGATCATATTTTTATAGTTGTAATATCAGTCACATATGTAAATGTGCTGGGTCATACTTATACTGCATATGTTTTGCTTTGGCATATTCACATGTGAATCATTCTCTGGTACCAGCACTGTAGAACTAACACTGTCCGATGTTGGAAGATCTTTAGCCTCCTACAATAATGGTAGAAATGAGCTAGCACAGTCAGGCAATGTAGTGTGTGTGTGTGTGTGTGTGTGTGTGTGTGTGTGTGTGTGTGTGTGTGTGTGTGTGTGTGTGTGTGTGCGTGTGTGTGTGTGTGTGTGTGTGTGTGTGTGTGTGTGCATGCATGTGTGCATGTGTGTGTGTCTGTGTGTGTGTGTGTGCACGCGCGCATGTGTGCATGTGTGCATGTGTGTCTGTGTGTGTGTGTGTGTGTGTGTGTGTGTGTGTGTGTGTGTGTGTGTGTGTGTGTGTGTGTGTGTGTCTGTGAGTGTGTGTGCGTGTGTGTGTTTGTGTGTGTGTGTGCGTGTGTGTGTGCGTGTGTGTGTGTGTGTGTGTGTGTGTGTGTGTGTGTGTGTGTGTGTGTGTGTGTGAGTGTGTGTCGAATGTTGACAGTGTGGCACCCACATCCCTTACTCAAAGTATGGAGACAGTCACTATACCTGTGCATACTCAGGACAAACTACCATATGAGAGAGGACAGGAGGACAGGTTAAAGGGGACACCGTATGCCAGGGAAGTGCAATTACCCACAGCAGAGACATAGCTGACTCTTTTCTGGACCATTATAGGTAAGAGGATCCACACAGAGTGGGGTGGGTTGGTACTGCTGCTCGTCAGAGGTATGGTTGCCACCCTCATCCTGAGGCTGAGGTATCTGTAGCTGCCACCCAGCATATGCGCATGGTCATCGTGGAGACATAGGCAAGTTCCACCAGAGTCTTGGCAGAGGTTGTAAATGTGATCTAGGCTGGGTATGCTGACTTACAGAAATGTATGACCCATATGTGTGATTATTAGGAATAAATCACACAGTAGAATGTGCAGTGTCTACTTTGGGTTGTCTGTCAGAGGCAAGGGTCTATACTCATGACCAGTTACCTGCTACATCCCAGATATTAGCCTGTATGCCCATGGACAAACAAGATCATGCTCCCTCAATGCTGGCACTTCCTCTGCAACATTGGTTATGGATGTGTCTACACCCAGGAGAGTACATTCCTGTGGTCATTGTTATGCTGGCACATCATCCAGCAAACATTGGTCAATGAACAGGCAGCACAGGTGCAATGCCTGGCAGAGGCAGCTGTCATTGGAGGGAGCATGCACAAGAAGCTGAAACCTCTGTGATGCATACCCTAGACCTGTCTACTAGGCAACAGTGCAGTCCTTTTACTAAGTGCTGTTCTGTGTTCCTGCAGATATACATATACTAACATAGCCCCCAGCACATTCAACACATCTACTCATCGCAGCTCTTCCTGACATTAATTCTCTCAAACCAGTTCAGACACTTCCATTAAAAGTACTTTTTCATCTTATATACCTCAGCACTCTCACTTCCACACTTCCCTGAAAGAAGCATGCTGTCCTACACTCTCTTCTCCACTTATGCAAATGATGAAACTGTGCTCTTTCCATTGTGCATTGTTACTTGAACTGCCTGTGTCTGATACACAGCATGGCTGGCCTATGCATCACTAAACACAGTCTGGTGTTGTTGTATGCATCATTTTTGCTGTATGTATCTGCCCATCTCTTGTACAGTTATGCTGTAAAGCTATGTGCAATGCACTGCCTCTTTGTTAGTTCCACTGTGTACTGTGCCCACCTCCATCTCACTTGGTTGCCCCCTACTGCTGCCTCATCTTCTGATGTCTTGTCTATGTCAGCTGCCACTGTCTGTGGTATTGGAAACTGTGGTCTCTGCTGAAGTCCACTCTGCTGTAACAGCTTCCTAACTATAATATTGCATAACATAATTTACACAGAAAGTATTTTTGCACGTGTGAAGGAGTAATACTGTAGGCCACCACCAGCTATACCCAGAGAGAGAAACAGTGATTTCAGCAGCCCAAACACATGTTCTATGATGTCTCTGGTTTGTGCTAAGGCTTGGCTGTAATTATAGTTAGTTTGCTTATTTGGATGTCTTACTGGTATCATGAGCCAAGGTTCCAGGGTATATGTAGCATTACCCACAAGATGCCTCTGTAGGAAGTCATCCCTCACAAACTGTTGCTAGAGATCACATGCGTGCCATATGTGGGAGTCATAGACACTGCCTAGGTGGCTTGCACACACATTATAGATGATACCCCATGCATTACAGACCAGCTGACTATTGATGGAGTCATACCCTTTGCAGTTCACATACCTCCTTTCCAGTTCACCAGGTGGAGGCCTTTATTTCAATGTGGGTAAAATCCATGGCCCCTGCTACCTCAGGATAGTGAGCATAGAAGTTCCACATAGTGTTTGTTCTCTCCACTGGGGTATGTAGGAACCACAAAAGTTTTCCCACATGCTGAAACATGGTATCGAGGAACTGATGGTGTATTCTTGAAGCAAATGCCTGAGATTTTATTATTTGTTTTTATTTATTTAACATTTGTTGACTGGGAAAGTCCGACTAGGTTCCACAGATCCTTTTTTCAGTGGAGGCCCAGGGAGAAATGCTCCAGAAGCATGTCTTTAGAATGATAGAGAGATACTCCTACTCTGCCCCCCTCTACCTCCTGTGGGTCACTAATATCCCTGAAACTAATATATGAAAAGCCACATGTACCTTTGTAACCACTGCAATGAGTATTTGTCACCCATGGAGTTGCATACAAGGCCAATACATGTTGCTTAGTGTCCTTGACCACACAGTACCAGTCTGTTATGCCGCTGTCATGTAGAGCATGAAATGTTAAGCACAGTCAGAAGACCTGGTGCCTCCGGGAGTAACTTTGTACACCATCAGATGCAGCAACATTTATTAGAGCCTCTTGCAGATGTACATTTATAATGTATGTAGTAACCCTTAACATTGGGCACAGCCTTACACTGCCTGAAAATGGTCATCTGGCCATGTACAAAACTAAAGTTGGCATGGAGTTGCTATGATGCATTTAAATGTTTCTGAACTGCTCTGTCATGTTTTTTTGCCTCAAGTGACTATTCAGTATGTGGTCATTGACATATAATATGTCCAGTCATGTTATTTCTGCTGGTGCATCCTGTTGCTTGGTTTTCTGAATTGTGCACAGCTTGTGCTTGGCTGCTAGTTGAACAAATTTGTTAACTGAAATGCGGTAAAGTTAATTCAACCCATTGTCTAAACAATAAGATGTAGGAAACTCTAATGACTGGCATTATTAACTAATTCTAATCCTTAGTGACTTAACAGCAAATCAAACAATCTATGATGGACAGAGCAAAACTGTGCAGAAAAATGTGATCTGCAAAATCAGGGACAGTCAAGAGGCATGGTTGGGTTGAATCTCAATACTGGAAGATTGCCAAATTCCAGTAATAACGGCCACACAGGTACAAAACGCACTCTCTAAAGCCAAGAATACAGCATCCATGGGACCAGATGACATCCCGGGCTGTGTACTACATGAACTACAATATGAACTGGCACCTCACCTAAGTGTCATGTTTAATCATAGCCTCACCTCAGGTTTCGTGCCCACTGAGTGGCGCAGAGCTACAGTTATCCCAATCCACAAGGGGGGATCCACCTTGGATCCCTGAAACTACCATCCCATCAGTCTGACAAGCCTTATCTGCAAGGCCATGGAGCGTATTATCATGGAACTTATAAACAAAGACATTGGCAACCTTCAAACACTGGACCCCACACAGTTTGGGTTTGTGAAGGGCCGATCTTGTCTCCTGAACCTGATTGACTTCTTTGAATCAGTCTCCAGAGCCATGGACAAGGGTAAGCTGGTCCACACAGCCTATCTAGACCTTGCCAAGGCCTTTGACACCATCCCCCACTCTGGAATCATAGATAAACTTACTAAGTTGGGTATTAATCCCTATGTCACCCAATGGGTTGCTAAATGGCTTACTGATAGAACCCACACTGTAAAAGTAGCCGACTCCAAATCCAGCTCCAGACAAGTGACAAGTGGAGTACCTCAGGGTTCAGTCCTGGGGCCGCTCTTGTTTGGCATCTACTTCTCTGAAGTACAGGTCAACACTAAGGGACTCTGGCTAACAAAGTTTGCAGATGACTGCAAACTGGGAGCCATTATTGAATCCCCAAATTATGTGGATACTCTACAAAAGGGCCTTACAGAATCAGATGCTTGGTGCCAGAGCCATGGGCTCAAGCTCAATGCCAAGAAATGTATTGTTATCCACTTTGGGAAAAAACATGTATCCATGAATTACCATATAGGTGGCAGTACACTAAACACAGAAAGTGTGATAAGAGACTTAGGGACACAGGTGGACAGTGGTCTCACCTTCGATAACCACATCGCCACAACAGTCAGGAAATCCTTCTATGTGGCACACCTCATCACGAAGGGCTTTTCATCCAGAAAAAAGGAGGTCATTGTCCCACTGTACTCAACCCTCATTAGACCCATTATAGAATACAATGCCCCATTTGGTATGTACCTCTCAAGACATCTGCAACAACTGGAAAGGCCTCAGAAATACCTCACTAAAAGAATCACAGGCCTAAAGCAGATGCCCTACGCTGACCGCCTTAAAAAACTCCAGCTATACCGCATATCGTCTACTTAGAGGCGATCTCTGCTTAACATACAAGGCCATGTCAAACCCAGAGCTGTTGGACATGCTACACTTAAAGAAATCCCAATCCCTCAGAGCTACATGCTCCAGGGATCTAAACCTTGTCATCACAATAAACAAAACATGCTGGAGGGATAGGTTCCTGACCCAGAGACTCCCCAGACTCTGGAATAGATTGCCCATACATGTCAAGCAGAGTGCCTCTTTGGACCTCTTCAAGAGGAACCTTGACGTTTGGATGGGAGAAAGGAAATTCACCCCAGGGATCACGTCAGTCGCCCTGCTAGACAGGGGTCCAGGAAAGTAAATAATGTGGGAAGAAATAGCCAGGGAATTGTTATGGCTAGGCTTGTATAGGCCCTAGGGCTGATAGCCTAGTACCAACCTATGAACCTATGAACCTAAGTGCCTTGAACTGTACAGCTTTTTTTTTAAATTAATTTGATCACAATGAGACATCTGGGTTGTAGTCAGTCAACAAAGTGTCTATAATTACTGGGCGTGTGTGTATACTTCAACTACTTTCATAACTTATATTTTAGACGTAAAATACTTCCAACAACAGTTACATATGCTACTGCAAGTTTGAAAAATTAGAGTGAGGAACTGTTTACATCAAAAATATAAAAAGGTATATAGTAATAAAAAAGAATTAAAAAAACAATTTAGTAGTTGCCCATTTTCTAAGCACAATAAAGCCCTCCAGGTTGGATGTTATCAGGGAATTAACATCCTTCCAGTGACAGACTTCATAACATCTTTTGGCACTGGATAATCCTGTGATAATGCCCACCATGTCAGGCATCATTGCTTGCTTAAGGCACAATTTAGAGTTATTCCCAGTGCCAATTGTTCCCCCCACCCCAGTATTGCAGCATGTGCTTGTTAGTCTAGGGGGATGTGTATGTGTGACAGCCCCTTCCCAGCCCCACACACATATTCATACACATCACACGTGAACTGATCACACTCACCCATTCACCCATTTAAACACACGCACACACACATACACACACACACACACACACACACACACACACACACACACACACACACACACACACTTTCCCTGCCTTTCACCCTATTGTGACCACCAAGGCATCGACCCACACTCACACACACATCTTGCACCACTCACATCTCTATATACATTCACTCACACACACACACACACACACACACACACACACACACACACACACTCACACACACACACACACACACTCTCACACACACACACACACACACACTCTCTCTCTCACACACACATATACACACACACACACACACACACACACACACACACACACACACACACACTCTCTCACACACACACACACACACACACTCTCTCTCTCACACACACACACACACACACACACACACACACACACACACTCTCTCTCTCTCACACACACATATACACACACACACACACACACACACACACACACACACACACACACACACACACACACACACACACACACACACAACCCAACACTACCTGCCTGTTAAACTCCCCTTCATTTCTAAAGAGATACGTAAACATAAGCTTTTGACCATGTTCATTATCACAGATGGCCAATGTAACTGAGGCATCCAAGCAATTCTCTGAATAGCTCAGCTATATGAATGTCTCAGCCAGGCTGTCCTGGTGAGAACACCTCATTAGTATTTGCAGTATCCATGGAGATGGCCCACTGTGGTGCTGCACCTGTTTGTGGTGGAGCACCAGGGTAAGGCTGTCTCTGAATTTGAAATGTTTACTGCTAGGTGTACACCAGATATACACTTTATGGTAAGCTGTCTAAATTTAAACCTCTGTGTCAGAACTAGGATGCTTTAAATTAAATTAGGATGAAACATCACCGGTACAATTAGATAACTGGTGAATGGTCAGACTAGTGAGAAACTGCTTATTAGTGACCACAAAATCCTACCAATGATTTTATTGACATTTTGAAATGGTATTGACTTGGGTAAATTTTAGAGAGCCAAGAAAGAAGGTAAAGTGGAAAGTGACAGTGAAAATGACAACATTCAGTCCATCAGAGACATTTGGATTTGCACCATGCTCAACATGAATACAAAGACTATTAGGTTACAGAATTGCAGCAAAGCTGTTCAAGGAAGGCTATGAGGTTCAAGAAAACTCCTTTTTAAACTATGGGCAGAGATATTGACCATATTTCAGATGCTTTCATGTTTGCTTAGGGCAAGCTTTAAAATGTGAAGCGGTGATAGCAAAGCTAGTTTAGCATGTTGTGCCTTAAAGAAATATAATGCATGAAAGAGCATGCTTTCGTAAAGGCATTGTTATGTTCATTGATGGGTTATTCTTTGTGGCACCATAGTGCAAAAATGTAATGTTATGGTGAATGTTGCCTTAATATTGTGAATGGTGTGAGCTCAAAATGCATTTTTGAAGGGTTTTTGTCCTTTTCCTCATGGTAGTATGACTGTGGGATTGGTATATATATATATATATATATATATATATATATATATATATATATATATATATATATATATATATATATATGTGTATATAAATTTAGAGGGTGGGCAGGAGCTTCCCACATGGGGGTGCAAAAACTAAGATTTTCTTTTTGATTTTATGGTTGTTGAAAAAGTATGCTACCACACGCACAGATAAACCTTCCATAAAAGAGCCCCAAAAGGGGCAAGTAATTAAAAACATCTGTGAGACATTTGTAGGAAAAAGTGGAATTCAGTGAGCCTGGTGGTATTAAAGATGAGTAACTAAGGGACAAGCTTGTTATAGGCATGGAAGACTGAAGTTTATCAAAAGTTGCAGCTGCAGTCAAATTTAACCGTAGAAAAGGCGATACAAATTACACTACAGTTTAAACAAATTAAAAAGCAAAGAGTAGCTGTAGGATTGGTCAGAGATGTGACAGAAATTACACAGAAACATTGCAAGATGCTGGGAAAGTATAGTGGAGGGAAGTGCATATGTGCAAGTGATAAAAAGTTAATATAAGTAAGATAAGTGCACTAGATTCGTGTGTTTATATTGAGTAAGAGATGTGTTTTATGCAAAGCAAAAGGTATCAAAAATGTAAAAATGGAACATTTTATAGTTGTATGTTAAGGCTAAGATGATCAAAGATTTAGGAACAGAGATAAAACTATGGAAAATACAAAGGAAAGTTTATATTTGTGTTCTGTGGGTAAGCAGTGAAACCTAGATGAAGAATTGCATGTCAGACTTCCAATTTATGGCACACTAGTAAAATTTAAGATAGCCACCAGGACATATATAGTAGTAATGTCACAAGGTGTGTATATAAGCATCTTGGAATGTCTGCATCTGGTCAAAGCAGAAATGGAAGTAGGCAGCTCAGGTAGAAAGCTTACATTTCAAGGGAAGCCATGACCGAGAAGGAAGGGAGCACATATGGGTTTTGTATTTATAGGTTTTTGGGTCCTTATGTAAATAATCCAGTGAGTAGAGCCACTGCATATAAATTCAGTATAACTGACAAAACTGGAGAAAAAAGGGCCAGTGTGTTTAGATACTGCACTCTTTAAATGCGAGTCAGCAAAGATGCTCCTAAAACCTTGTGCAGTTACTTATTGCTTCATTATGCAACATGTAGTACCATTCCCATCCTTCTTAGTGCATAATCCAAGTTCCAACAAATGAGGCAATTGAAAGGGTTAGAGACCCTGATGACTGGTGTGCTCTGAATGTACCAGTTATAAAGAAAAATAGCAAAGTGAGAATGACCAGCTTTCATTACTCCATTTGGAAAATTCTGTTTTTGGTTGTTATCTTTTGGAATTATTTTGGCACCAGAAATCTATCAGCATGAAAAGATTACACTTATCTAAGTCCATGAGGAGACAGTAGTCGTGATGGATGAAATTTCCATTTTTATCCCTGAAAAATACTTGCAAGATAAGATGCTGATGGCAGTGCTTCAGATAATTGAAGAATCAAGGCTCAAGCTTAACAAGGAAGATTAATGGGAAGACTAAAATACAGTATTGTGGGTATTGTAGTAGAGGAAATGGCTTTAGATCAGATCCAAGTAAAGTGAATTCTGTGACTGGCATTCCAAGTCTGGGTAATGTCATGGAACTCTGACAAATGCTCGGCATGGTAATTTATCTCGATAAATTCTTGCCAAGAATGTCAGAGGTACTAGCTTTCCAAAGGGTTACGTCCATGACAATACATGCCAGTAATCTATATGTGGTTATTGCAGATACTAGCATTTATGACATTTCAGTAGCTTTACTGCAGCAGATTGATGGCAAAAATTAAGCCTTCTGCTTTCTCTTCTAGGACATCAACAGAAATTGAGAAGAGATATTCCCAAGCTGAACAGAACTGTCTAGCAGGCATATGCACATGTGAGTACTTTTCATGTGACCTGTTAGGTCTGGACAGTTTTCAGATACAAACAAATTGTAAAGCTCTGGTAAAATTGCTATCTGTTATTACTTGGATAAGGTTCATCCAAGATACCAGCAGCTGTGAAGCTTGGTAATATAATGTAAAAGCAGTTTGTATTCCAGGGAAAGTGTTAATACTGGCGGATACTGAATCCAGAAGTCTTGTGATTGAGACAATCCAATCAGATATTGAAGAGGATAAAAGTGCATATTTACAAATTACAGTGTCTAGGACACCATTGTTTCCAGCAGGACAGACATCATCAGCGAAGCAACTAAGCACAATGCAGACCTACAGACTATAACTGATTGCGTTCATAATGGGTCGCCATGTAAATGGACATGTGAGAGATCACTTGTTTCTTCTTGGACCACAATCAGATTATGTCAATCTCTCAAAGAGCAGATGCTCTGAGAGAAATCCAAAAAGAACATCAAGGGCTGACCAAGTGATCAAGGGGTGGCCATGTACAGAGAGAAAACAAAAATGTCTGTGTAGTGGCCACATTAGTGCTGATATAACCAAGACTGTGTCTGTGTCAATCATGCACTGAGCACTAATCTGCTAAAAGGAGGGAATATCTTATTGTGACTCCATTGTCAAAAGGGCCATAGCAAAAATTTACAGTGATCTTGTGTGAACATAATGGGGAAAAAATAACTGGTAGTAACAGACTATTATTCAAAAGACAATGAGGTAGTCAACTTGCCTATAATAACCGGTCAACAAGTTATTTTGATTTAGAAATTCTCCATCTAGAAAATAATATTTTATCGAACATATCACTGACAATCAGACTCCATATCTATGGAGTTTCAGAAATTTGTAAAGGAGTATCAGTTTGTCCATGCAATGTCAACTTCACATTATCTGCAGGCAAAAGATGCTGCTGAGGTCGCACTGCAAGCAGCTAAGGCAATCCTTCAATCAGGTCTGTACTTAATTCTGTGTCCTACAGAGCAATGCTTCATACTCTGACTGGAGGGAGATCTGCACAATTAATGTTGGGCCACCAGATTCAAAAAGTTATTCCAATGCTTGAGACAGAGTTGTTACTATAGATGATTCAATATAAAACTGGCAAACAAAATGGCCAAAGGGCTAAATCTGCATGCAAACATTTTTATGACAAAACACATTCAAGTCATCCTTTTCCTAACTTTAACCCAGATAAGATAACTTTTCTCAAATCTGATGGGGAAAAGAGATGGAATAGTCCTCCCTCCCAGATGACCTAAGTAAACACTCACTAACTTATATTATCAGACATAAAACCAACCTAACTTACCCAAACACTTTCAGGACAGTACGCACCAAAAAGCAATTTAACCCAGAACTTTTCCAGACAGAACTCAAGCAATGTAATTGGTCACCACTAAAATCCCTCCCACTAAATGAAGCAGTAGAATACTTCAGTTCCACATTGTTAGCCATCCTGGACCACCACGCCCCAACTCGCTCTGTTAAAAATAAAGCTAAACTGGCCCCTTGGTTCTTAAACGCTACTAGGCAAAACATCCTTCTTAGAAACAAATCCTGGGCAAAATGGCGTACTACTAAGAATCCCACAGATCATCAAACCTTTAGGCAACTTAGAAATAATACAAAAAAAGCCATCCTGTTAGACAAAAAAAACTTTTACCTCCAATTATAGCAAACCTACCAAAAGAAACCACAAACGTTTTGCACTAACATTAACAAACTACTATACTCAGGTCAATCTGCCACACCTAACCTACAAGGCTCTATCCCCGAGAATCCCACACATACTGCCAATGCCTTCAATTCTTTCTTCACAGACGCCATCCAAACACTTGCTAGTCATCTATCTTCTGATATCTCAAATCTGCCTACTTCTACTACAAGCCCACCCCCATCATTTCAGTTACAACCAGTGTCTACTTCCTTTATTTGCTCCCTTCTCCAAAAAATAAAACCTACCACCCCCTCAGCTGACCAACTTCCAGCAGAATACCTGCAAAAAGGAGCTAAAGCCATTGCCTATCCTATTTCCATTCTGATCAATAGAACCATAAGTGAAGGAACTATCTCATCTATCTGGAAAATCTCTCACATCATCCCACTACATAAAGGTGGGAACTCCAATGACTTCTCTAACTTTCATCCTATAGCTCTACTATCTCCTTTTGCAAAAATAATGGAGAAGTGTATCCATAAGCAACTACTTAACCACCTACTCCAAAACAACTTACTTGCCAACTGTCATCATGGATTTAGACCTTTCCACAGTACCACCACTGCCCTGCTATCCTTTACAGACTGCAATAACAAAAACCGTAACAAAAATATTCTTTCCTCTGCAGTCTTCATTGATTTATTTAAAGCTTTTGATATGGTTAATCACCAACTCCTTTTAAATATACTGAAATCTCTTTCAATCGAACCTCTAGCCATAAATTGGTTCAAATCTTACCTAGACAATAGACAGCAGGCTGTACTCTGGCACAATAAACTATCTAATCACCTTCCCATTTCCCTTCGTGTTCCTCAGGGCTTCATATTAGGCCCACTCCTATTTTCTATTTTTATTAATGACCTTCACTCAGCAATTCCACGCACCACCTGTATTCAATACGCAGATGACTTTACTATAATTTGTTCAGCCAATTCTCCAACAGAACTACAGTCCCTTACCCAAAAAAGCATTCAATACTGTAGAACAATGGTTCTCAAACCGCTGCCTCCTCCTAAACCCCCAAAAAACTAAACTTTTACTTTTCACGCCAACCCGAAAGTCCACCCCTATAAATTTCACACTCATATCTAATAATGGTGCTCTCATTTCTCCTGACCCAACCACTAAACTCTTAGGAATAACAATAGATAACAACCTCAACTTCGATACTCATATAAACAGCGCAATAAAATCAGTCAACAAAAATCAGGGGTCCCTCTATAGAATCAAACCCTTTCTTACACCAGTAGCTAGTACTGCTATAGCCAGAACTCACTTAATCTCCACTATACTCTATGCTTCACCTATATACACTAATCTTTCTAAAAACAACCTCAACAAACTGGCTATCTCCTATAATAATGTTGCTAGATTTGCCACTGGCTCTCCTTTTAGAACTCATCACTGTCTTAATCTAAAGCAACTAGGATGGCTAGAGTTTCTAAACCAGCTTCAATTTCACCAGCTTGCTATAGCCCATAAGACTCTGTATCAACCCACCAACACTCCAATACTTACTAGCCTCATTACCCCTTACAACAATCTTAAGAATTTACTCTCCTCAAACAAACTGCTGATTAATACTTGAAGATCCAACAGCTCAGCAGGAGACTCTCTGTTCTCTAATACTGTTGGAAAGCAATGGAATCTACTACTCACTGAACTCGTAACTCTGTCTTCACTTACACTTTTTAAACAGAATCTAAAACTATTTCTCAATACACACTGGTTATGCTCCTGACTAGCTTTCTTCCTTTACACTAATGAATACTCTTCACCTTTAAAGACTTATCTTTAAAGAACCAATAGACCATGTTATTGCAATTTAAATATATGTATATATTATCATCTGTTATACATTACCTTTTACTGTTTGTGTTATGCTAATGATGGGTATTGTATTTTGTATTTTTTATTAACATTTTTTTATTAACAATAGCTGTTTTTTAAGCTTGGACTATTGTAACTTTCTATATTGTATTTTGTATGTGTCTTGGAGCTTTTCTCCCCGGGCCTCTACTGAAAATGGACATGTATCCAGTTAGACTAGCCCGGTCAACAAATGTAAAATAAATAAAATAAAAATGAAAGGCAGGATTGTTGCCAAATCCGCTGAACTGAGATCACACGTAATCCAAACTAAAAATGAGCTTCTAGTGAGGAAAACTTGGAAACAATTCCAGGCCATTCCTGAGATGTCCAAACAAAGCAAACGATTATTATAACTGGATGAACAGCAATTAGAACCAGGGAATTCTGAAGAAGTGAGAGATTCTGAGTTAGAGTCTTCAGAGTCTAATGACCAGTGTAGTCATGACATACCTGAAACAAAAAACATAAAAAGCTGACGAAGGAGGTCAACAAAGTAAAGTCTAATAAAACAACAGTGTTTATTAAGCGCTTTTCATTCCACTAAATAGCAGAACTTCCTCAGATAACATTTCACTCAAAAACATTCCATTTAAAAGTCTTTGAACTATGTCATGTGTTCAAAACACTCCAATAATATCTTACCCAGTCAACATTAACTCCTTATAGTCCAGTACATATTAAAACAACCATGTAAAAACTTTTTTCATTTCTACTTTCTTATTTAACTAAACCTTGTCACCATATTCAGAAAAGACATCTTTCCATATGTATATGTAGTTTAAAAACAATACAATAAGCCACATTCATCTCTAATTTCAAACATTTTAGTAATAGGTACTACCTTGCTAAACTTCTCAATTTTAAGATGCACAAGATTGAACTCATTTCATTAAGTCCTGGCCATTGACTGGCATTAAGTTTTAACAGCCAAAGTAATTCCAAGTGTTTTAACATAAGGGAATTATGCCCCCCCCCCCCACGCTCATCAATATTAATTTGGTCTATGGGTCTAAATTTAAAGCTGTGTCCAGGGTGTTCCTGCACATGTTTTGCTAAAGCATTCTCAAGTTTTGCCTTCCGTATACTATATAGGTGTTCATATATTCTCTCCCTGAATTTACAGTCCGTTTTACCTACATAGAAGGATGGGCATAATTGACATTGGGCAACATATACAATCATTTTAGAGTTACAAGTATGTTTTTTCCTTGAACGGTATTCTTTATCCCTAATAGTGTAGTTTTGTCCAGTGGCTATGTGTTTTCTATAGTTACACATGCCACAGGGGAACATCCCTGGGTTTCTAGCTACAGGGCTACTATGTGATTCTAGTATGCTTTTTAAATTCCTCCCCCTCTTAAAAATCACTTGAGGTGATTTGTTAAATTTATTCTGTAGGGGTCCTTGTTCTCTTAATAAACTCTAGTTTTGCATATTATAGTCCTTAAATCTGTAGCATTAAGGTTAAATGTTGTGATAAAACTGTATGTGATACTGAAGCTATTTTCCTTTAGAGTACCTAGATCACTTACCCCATTGTATGTGCCAGTGTCTACTAAAGTAATGTTCACCTGTGCTAAAATTGGTCTGTAAACTCCATTCCCCCTTTTAGTTTGAACTTCGCTTGTTAATTCTTGAATTAGGGAGTCGGGATATCCCTATTTGTGAAACATGTTACCCAAAACTTCGCATTCCTGGATGAAGTCCTCATCTGTGGACACCATTCTAGCAGCCCTAACCAGTTGACCTTTCAGCACAGTTCATTTTTTGGTGAAATGGGTGGCAGCTTGAAAAGTGTAGGAATGTATTTGAATACGTTGCCTTCCTGTAAATTTTTGCTAAATATCTACAATGGTTCCTGTCCTTCCTAATTTCAGTGTGATATGACAAATATGATATGATGTCTTCATTAAAGCTATAAGTAAACTGTAGAAAATTAGTGGTCTCCCTTAATTATTGGGAATATATCATCCAGGAATCTTCTGTAGAAATCTTTCCACGGATGTAAATATTCTTGTTGATGTACTCCTGTTCCCAGTAGGCCATTACTAAATTTGAGAAACTAGCTCCAAACGGAAAGCCCATTGCTACACCTATTTTTTGTAGAAAAACATCTCTGTTGAAGCTAATGAAGTTCTTAGACAGGACTATATCATGGAGTTCATCCACTTACCTGATTTCATCAGCTGTTGCCCCTTTTCCCCTCAGTATTTGGCATACCCATTCGGTTCCTTCACCATGGGGGATAGACGTGTATAGGTCCTTAACATCAACTGTTAAGAAGTTGAAATTAGCTATGTATTCTAAATTGTTCAAACTGTTGAGGAAGGACCATGAGTCTTTACACATCTGCAACTCTTCTTTGATGTATTTCTTCAAGATACTGTCAATCAGTTTTGCACATGGGTAAGTGATATAATTTCTAGCATCTACTAAAGGTCTCATGAGTGGGTCAATGGTGTTTTTATGCACCTTGGGAATGCCGAAGATTACAGGAATTTTAGGTGCAGGCATAGACGAATAAATGTTTTGATGTCTATTCTAGCTTCGATTAACATATCAGTAATATAAGAGGTAATCCGCACATATGCTTTGTTTACTTCATTCTTAGATACACTCTGCTATGTGTCATTTTGCAATATCTCTTTCATTTTATGGTTGTATAAGTCTGTACTCATTATAACAACCCCAACCCCTTTATCAGGCTTCATCACTCTCACTGGGAGAGCCTGTAGTTCCTTTAGAAGCATTCTTTCTACATTAGTTATATTCAAGTGCTTACCACTACTGTTTCTATTATCATTCAACAAACAGTTCCTAAAATCAAGTTCACAAATATTTTCAAACAACAGTAATGCAGGATGCAGTGGTGGGTTAAACGTACTAGCAACATATAAATCGTCCTTCATAGTGTCTTTGTTCCCTAGCAAAATGTTAACGTTTAGTTTCCTGACAAACATTTTTAAATCTAACAGCACTCTGGCTATATCTGCTCACTCATCTGGTACAAAAGTAAAACTTTTTGATAAAAGTTCAACCAGTCCATTTTCAAAGTCAAATGGTGAATAGTTATACACTGTGAAGTCTTTGTCCTTGTTTAAAATCAATTAACATCTTTGGCTATTTATCTCAAAGTCAGCATTAACATTAGTTACCTCTTGTACTTGTTCATTTTTCATCTGTTGTTGTTCTTCTGATGTCAGGGTTCTTTCTCTGGGTTGTGGTTCTGCCTCCTGTTGTGAAAATTCTGGTTGTCGTCTCGTTGGTGGTAAGTGCTATAATTCATTTGCTCTATATTTTGCCCCTGGGGTTGACCTTGGTTGCTCCTCTTATTTGCAGGAATTCTGTCACTCCTGTGCACAGGGTTCGTGTTGTGGTGGTTTGCCTCGTCTCTGTCAACTAAGGTCAGTTCAGTTTGTGCGAGCATTTCAGCCCCTCCCATGTCATTTCTGGCCTGGCTTCTTTGACCAATCGGGTTCCATACCTGTCCCACCCTAACCCTCACTTCCACTCAATCGCACACTTACCTGAACCTGAATGTAAATTTCCACCACAGAGCTGAAAATAGCGAAGCGACAGGAATGGGCAACCGAATTCTTTCCTAGGGAAAGAATTCGGTTATCTAAAACTTCGCTATTTTCAGCTTTCGCTTATTAGGTGTCGATATTAGAACATTCAAAGTTCTGAAACTTCGATGTTCTAATACAAACCCATGCTAGAAATTCTATCACTTACCCATGTGTAAAACTGATTGACAGTATGTATCTTGAAGAAATACATTAAAGAAGAATTGCAGATATGTAAAGATGCATGGTCCTTCCTCAACAGTTTGAACAGTTCAGAATACATAGATAATTTCAACTTCTTAACGGTTGATGTTAAGGACCTAAACACGTCTCTCCCCCATGGTGAAGGAACCAAATGGGTATGCCAAATACTGAGGGGAAAAGGGGCAACAGCTAATGAAATCAGGTTAGTGGATGAACTCCTTGATATAGTCCTGTCTAACAACTTCATTAGCTTCGATAGAGAATTTTTTCTTGTAAAACGTGAAACCAAAGCCAATAAAACAATGAAAAAAACAGTAAGCAATGGTACTGATGGTCAATAAAGACTAGAAAGTGAAATACTTAGCGTATAAAAAGTTTTATTCAATGCTTTCGTCTCAACAAGACTTCATCAGAATAAACAGTAAAACTACTCAACAGAGTGACTTAAATATGCCTCTCCCTACTTGTAACAATTCAGTTAACCAATAAAAACATGAAATTAATCAGAGAATACCATCAGTTAAAAAGACATACACTGTTTGCAAATGCACCATGGTCATTAAAAGAAAAAAAATATTTTTCAAAAAACCAGTACAACAATTAACCTGTATATAAAATGATAAAAATGTTAAATTAGGAGCAAGTTGCCAAGTCATTTAAACTTTCCTAATAGTTAATTTCCTATGTTTCAAAAAACATTTAATGTTTATGGCATCATTTAATTCTGGCTTTTTGTCAGTCACTAACTTAAACTGTATAAAAAGTTTTATTCAATGCTTTCGTCTCAACAAGACTTCATCAAAATAAACAGTAAAACTACTCAACAGAGTGACTTAAATATGCCTCTCCCTACTTGTAACAATTAATTTAACCAATAAAAACATGAAATTAATCAGAGAATACCATCAGTTAAAAAGACATACACTGTTTGCAAATGCGCCATGGTCATTAAAAGAAAAAAAATATTTTTCAAAAAAACAGTACAACAATTAACCTGTATATAAAATGATAAAAATGTTAAATTAGGAGCAAGTTGCCAAGTCATTTAAACTTTCCTAATAGTTAATTTCCTATGTTTCAAAAAACATTTAATGTTTATGGCATCATTTAATCCTGGCTTTTTGTCAGTCACTAACTTAAACTGTCAGGACGTCTCTCTCTGTTCCACAAAATTCTTATAATCCCCCCCTCCCTAGGGTCAGCATGAACTACTTCCAAAATAGAAAATATAATTTTTTTATATTTATTACATTCCTCAGAATGTTTGTATAGAACATTGTTCACATCTTTATTCTTGATGCTATACATGTGTTCTCTAATGCGTTCCATTATGGTACGAGTAGTCATCCCTACATAAAATGCTTCACATCCACTGCATAACCCAATATATACTACTCCCCTAGTTTTGCAAGTTAAATAACCCAGTACCTTAATAGTATATTTCAAATGGGGTAAGAACACTAATGGTCCCTCTGAGGTGAATCTATAAAAACTGCAATGACCACATCTGAACATCCCTATTTTATGACATGCTGATGGTTTAACTCTGTCCTTGGAACTTTTTTCTAATACATTCTTAAGATTATTAGTGTTCCTGTAAACAAAATTGGGTTTAATTCCCAAAACTTTAATTAACTCACTATTTCCTTCAACAATCTTCCAGTTTCTCTGCATAATCTCTCTAATACCACCACTGTCGACAGTCATGTCCAAATTACAGACTGTGCCTGTTTCTGATGTCCTAATCTCCATCGCTCTACTACTAATAAAGGGATGTTTTAAAATAGGTGGGTATAACCTTTCTCTCTTTTCCCAAATATCTCTTTGCATAGCATCAAGATACCCTTGATCGTATCCCCTATCCAAAAACATGGAAGTAATCCTGTGGAATTATTTTTGTAATTCCAGCAAGGAAGTAGTCATACAGCAAGCCCATATGTATTGCCCTTTAGGAATATCCTTTTTAATAAAAAAAGAATGGTTGCTTTTAAAATGTAGGTACCCATTGGTAAAAGTGTCCTTTCTGTAAATCTTACTGTCAAAAAGCCCTGTAGATTCATTCCATTCAATACATCCATCTAAGAAATTAACTTTGCTTCCACTGTCACTCTTGACAAATTGCAAAAACCAAGACTTGATGTTTAAGTCCCTTAAAAACTGTTCACTAGTATCAGAATCCCCTTCCGTAACAAAAATCAAATCATCCACAAACCTTGCATAAAAAATTATATTATATATTCATTTTAATCCTGAAAGGATGTTGGACTCCCACCAGGCCATGACAATATTAACATATGATGGTGCGGACGGGGAGCCCATCGCTACCCCCTTACGTTGTGTAAAAAAATGTCCGTCAAAAGTAAAAAAATTGTGTTCCAAAATAATCTCAAGTAAACTACAAACTAAATTAATTTGACTGTACTCAAAATTAGAATGTGTTGAAAGAAACCATCTTACTGCATCCACCCCCTGCTGATGGGGAATGTAAGTAAAGCCAAACCTTCAGTAACTGAATGTGGTGCAGAAACAATTGGTCTGAACGAAGGGTCGGTCATACACTTATGAATTTTGGGAATTCCAAATAGTAAATAGTAGTTGTTTCTGCACCACATTCAGTTACTGAAAGTTTGGCTTTACTTATTGATTCTTTATTGAATCCAGTAGTGCAAGTTTTGCCCTCCTATCTGAAGGACTCTTGGGATTTGTTAGACAAATTTAGGCAATTTTTTCCAATTTTTCTTATAATAAGGATAACATTTTATCTTGACAATTGACATAGTGTCGCTGTTCACTTGCCTTCCAAATCAGCAGCGGGTAGATACAAGTTCTGTATGTCACCATTATGTTTATAATCTTACTTATAAAATGTTATAATGCTGCTCTCATAACATTTTGCAAAAGTGCAGAGCCACCAGTTTCACCTGAATTTTGCAGTAAGTCAAACCTCAGTATATTTGTTTTAGAAACAAATCCAATATAATCAACAACATCTGCCAATTTGCATGGTAACTTGTCAGAGAACTTGAAGTTCAGGATTCAGAAGTCTGAGCTGCATCTCACTGAGAACGGACTTGCATACAAGTCAGATGAAGTTTAATGTACAACATTCTTATACCTCTCAGGGAAGTAAAGCCATCAATGTAGGTAATAAATGCAGTGTACTTAAGTGCAAGAAAAGCACAAGATTCTTCCTTAAAGCCAAAGACAAAGCCTGGGACCACTGGCACAAAACCTGGTCCCAAGCCTCAAAACCAGCTTAACAGGAGCTCAGAAGTAAAGCAAAGAAACTAGTTAAACTTGAAAAGATTAATAAGGATGCAAAAACGTCCTTACCAGCCTCAGTAAGAAGCTGAGATCCCTCATTAAATCCTCCAAAGCTAGTTACGAAAATAAAATTGCCAAAGATTCCAAAGACAACCACAAGGCATTCTATAACTATGTCAAGAATCTAAACGCAATGCTCAGATCTGCTCTGAGCTACAACAGAATGGCATTAAATATACTGATCCCAAGGATACTGCCAATATCCTGGCAGATCGATCCAGTGCCAACGTCACCCCCCCCCCTCACCCCCTAAATGGCCCATCTCAATACTGGAAGATTGCCAAATGCCGGTAATAATGGCCACACAGGTAAGAAACACACTCTCCAAAGCTAAGAATACAGCATCCATGGGACCAGATAACATCCTGGGCTGTGTACTACATGAACTACAAAATGAACTAGCACCTCACCTAAGTGTCATGTTTAATCATACCCTCACCTCAGGCTTCATGCCACTGAGTGGCACACAGCTACAGTTATCCCACTCCACAACAGGGGATCCATCTTGGATCCCAGAAACTACTGTCCCATCAGTCTGACAAGCCTGATCTGCAAGGCCATGGAACTTATAAACAAAGACATTGGCAACCTTCAAACACTTGACCCCACACAGTTTGGGTTTGCGAAGGGCTGATCTTGTCTCCTGAACCTGATTGACTTCTTTGAATCAGTCTTCAGAGCCATGGACGAGGGTAAGATGGTCCACACAGCCTATCTGGACCTCACCAAGGCCTTTGATACCATCCCCCACTCTGGAATCATAGACAAACTTACTAAGCTGGACATTAATCCCTACATTACTCAATAGGTTGCCAACTGGCTTACTGACAGAACTCACACAGTAAAAGTAGCTGACTTCAAATCCAGCTCCAGACAAGTTACAAGTGGAGTACCTCAGGGTTCAGTCCTGTGACCGCTCTTGTTTGGCATCTTCTTCTCTGATCTACAGGCCAACTCTAAGGGACTCTGGCTAACAAAGTTCGCAGATGAATGCAAACTGGGAGCCATTATTGAATCCCCAAATGATGTGGATACTCTACAAAAGGGCCTCACAGAAACAGATGCTTGGTGCCAGCACCATGGGCTCAAGCTCAATGCCAAGAAATGTATAGTTATCCCCTTTGGGAAAAAACATATACCCATGAATTACTACATAGGTGGCAGTACACTAAACACCAAAAGTGTGTTAAGAAACTTAGGGACACAGGTGGACAGTGGTCTCACCTTCAATAACAACATCACCACAACAGTCAGGAAATCCTTCTATGTAGCACACCTCATCATTAAGAGCTTTTCATCCAGAAAAAAGGAGGTCATTGTCCCACGTACTCATCCCTCGTTAGACCCATTATAGAATACAATGCCCCATTTGGTATGTACCTCTCAAGACATCTGCAACAACTGGAAAGGCTAAAGAAATACCTTACTAAAAGAATCACCAGCCTAAAGCAGATGCCCTATGCTGACCGCCTTAAAAAACTCCAGCTATACTCTGTCACATATCGTCTACTCAGAGGTGATCTCTGCTTAACATACAAGTTAAACCCAGAGCTGTTGGACATGCTACACTTAAAGAAATCCCAATCCCTCAGAGCCACACACTCCAGGGATCTAAACCTTGTCATCACAATAAACAAAAGATGCTGGAGGGATAGGTTCCTGACCCAGAGGCTCCCCAGTCTCTGGAATAGACTGCTGATACACGTCAAGCAGAGCTCCTCTTTGGCCCTCTTCAAAAGGAACCTTGACAATTGGATGGGAGAAAGGAAATTCACCCCGGGGATCATGTCAGTCGCCCTGTAGACAGGGGTCCAGGGAAGTAAATAGTGTGGGAAGAAATAGACAGAGAATTGTAATGGCTAGGCTTGTATAGGCCCTAGGGCCGATAGCCTAGTACCAGCCTATGAACTATCATCTACAAATTAAGCATCAAAATAATCCTCAAAAGTTAGTCAATTCAACAAATACTTCACTGAGGCCATTCTAGCCCTATCTTACCAGCAAAACTACCCCCCACCACAGAACCTTAAAAGACATATAGCAACAACAATATATTTTCCTTTCAACCTGTGTCTATTGGGGAGCGCTACAGAATCCTGAAAACCCCAAAATCCTGAAGACCAAAATTCTGAAAGTTCAAAATACTGAAAACTCAAAATCCTGAAAACACACAGGATACTAACACTCACTATATTCCATCACAAGTACATAAAGAAACATATTACTCTTCAACTATATGCAGGGGGGGGAATCCCCCCTGCACCCCCCACACCCCCTGCTATGTAAATATATCAACTCTGAGATTGCACTTCACTACACTAAGTGTAATCTTGGAGTTAATATATTTAAGTAGCAGGGGGTGTGGGGGGCACAGCCCCCTAAATGGGGGGTGCAGGGGGCTTCCGCCCTGCTTATACTTGGAGAATAGTAATATAGTTTGTGTTTTATTTGTTTCTGTATGTACTTGTGCTGGAATATAGTGAGTGTTGGTATCCTGTGTGTTTTCAGGATTTTGAGTTTTCAGTATTTTGAGTTTTCAGTATTTTGAACTTTCAGGATTTTGGTCTTCAGGATTTTGGGCTTTCAGGATTCTGTTGCTCTCCCCTCTATTGACATAAGAAAATGCCTTAAAAACTAAAGCCCACAACACTGGGAGCAGACAAGTTACCAGCCACATTTTTGCAAATTGCTGCCAATGCAATTGCTTACCCAGTAGTCACTCTTATTAACAGTTCCTTGTCTGAAAACCTAGTCCCTGAAATCTGGAAAATTTATCATATTATCCCACTTCATAAAGGAGGCAATTCTACAGCACTGACCAACTACTGACCAATAGCTATCCTATCCCCTCTATCCAAAATCCTAGGGAGATGCAGACTCACAAATTATGGACTTCTTACATATCCATAAACTCTCGTCAAACACTCAACATGGCTTTTGTCCCTTTCATACCACTACCACTGCTCTAATGTCCTTCACCAATGCAGTAAACCACCACAGAAATAATGAAAAATTTGTATGTGCTATCTTTTTCGACATCGTTAAGGTCTTTGACATGGTCAGACAGTTTACTTATTAAACCTCTTTCTGATCTAGGTCTTAGTCAGTCCTCTATTGCCTGGTTCCAAAGCTATTTATCCAGATGACAGCAAGCAGTTCTATGCCAGCAAGAACTCTCACCTCTCCTTCCAGTTACTGTAGGAGTTTCTCAAGGTTCCATACTATGTCCTCTGCTTTTCTCCCTTTGTACTAACACTCTCCTCACTTCTACTCTTCATGCATCTGTCATCCAATATGCAGATGATTCTATACTAATATGTGCAGCTTCTTCCTTGCATGAACTCCACTCACTAACACAATATTCCTTTCTTTCTTTTGAGACATGGCTATCTGAATTCCAACTAATTTTGAACCCTAATAAAACTAAAGTTTTGCTGTTCAAACCTGGTAGATCCACTGCATTAGGGGTCTATATTAGATGGATGAATGAATGATCAAAATGGCAAGTACAACACGCTCAACACACTTTGATCGATTGTTCATCTAATCAAACACTGAAAATGTCGAAAACCGGAGTTCCGAAAAGTTTTAGTTGGCCATGGTAGTGAGTGTAGCTTGTGATGTAAAGACATGACTCTGTGTGGAATGGCTAGGTAAGCAAATTTTGTACTTGTGTGTGTATGTTGCGATTACCAGGAAATTGCCCTTTCCCCAATGTAGAGCGATCTCGGAGTTGGTGTATATATAGTTGGGGCGGTGGGGGCACAGCCCCCCACTTTCTTTTAAAAGCAGAAGAGTGTGTTTAGGTTTTAAAGTTGTTGAAGGATGTGAGCATGTAGGGGTTTATATGTATTAGTTGTATGTGTGTGTGTTGCATGTTAGTGTAGGGAAGGTGTGGGACAAATGAAACTTTTCGAAACTCCGGTTTTCGTCATTTTCAGTATTCGGTTAGATGAACTTTCGATCAAAGTGTATCAAGCATGTTGTACTCGACAGTTTGATCATTCATTCATCTAATATAGACCATGCATTAGGTCCCTCATTTAACATTATATCCAGTAACAAAATTACTATTTCTCCCACAACTTAGACCAAACTTCTTGGAGTTGAGATTGACAATAACATGAGATTTGATATTCACATCTCCCAGACTATTAAGAAAGTACACAAAAAGAACCTTTATAGAAATATTCAGTTTCTTACAAAATACACTAAGTCCACCATTTCATGCACTCATCTGATCTCTACACTTCTCTATGCTTCTCCTATTCTTACTAACCTTAGAAAGACTGATTCAGCTAAACTCGATTCCAGCTAACAAAACAGCCAGGTTTGCCTCCAATTTTCCATATGGGTCACACCACTGTATGACTCTAAAGCAACTCATTGGGTTAGAAGTTTCCCAACTCTTACTTTACAATCAACTTACTTAAGCCCATAAAATTCAGAATCAGCCAGAAAAAAAAAAAACACCTGCACTGCAAAATCTACTTCATCCTTACTCTAGTAATAGAACCCTCCACTCCAGTAATAAATACCTTTTTGAAGTAACAAAAGCCAATGACACAGATGGAGAATCACTTTTCTCTAACTTTGTTCCTAAAATATGGAACTTCTGCCAACCTATATATCATCCCTCTCTTCCTTAGAACAGTTCAAAAATCACTAAAACCTCATCTTTTAATACTTGGCTCTGTTTCTATATGAGTCCAGGCTAATTTAAACCTCAATCACACTGTTACCCCTTATCTGATTGATCACAAACCATAAGATATTTATATCTGATTCTCTGACACAACACGTTTTAAGTATTCGCTATATTTTCTTGATTATATGTATTCTGTTGGCTTATCTGTATGTGTATATTTTATGTTCTTGTATATCTTGATACAGCTGTATATTTTTTGTATTGCGGTGGTGGTGCTGCGGTAGTGTTGTCGCCTCACAGTAAGACGTTGCTCCGTTCGATTCTCAGTTAGAGCATCTTCTGTGTGGCGACATGCGTGAATGGGCATTCCTTCATTGACGGTTGTGCGTCAGGCCCAGCAAGTCGGCACGTAAAAATCTACTGCCAATCATTAGCGGACCGGAGTTCCGCTGTGGTGACCCCTAACCGGTTAAAGCTGAAAGACATAACAACCTAATCAAATTGTATATTGTGGACTACTTGTGATCTTTGCTGATTGTGTTCTTGTGGAGACTTTCTCCCTGGGCCTCCACTGAAAATGGACTTTCCTGGTTAACAAATGTAAAATAAAATAATTAAAAAAAATAAATGAGAGAGAGAGGGGGGGGGGGCAAGATATCAGTTATACAAACAAGAAATTTAAAGTATACTGTGAATCAAAGGGAAAAATCTGCCTTTTGCTTACCATTTATTTTTATAAAGAGCCAAGGACTTTGGAAATCAACAAAAAATGCTTACGATTATGAACTAAAGAAAAGAACCAAAAAATACAATTTTGATGAGTTGCATGATTCAGTAATCAGATTTAGAATTGAAAGGTTAGATAAGTTAGATGTAGAGGAACAGAGGTCTAATGTCCAAAACTCAAGATTTCAAAGAATAAACCATAAACCCATTGATAGTAGTTAGTGACTATACATATGAATATGGACTACCCATTTGGGAAAGAAAACAAAAACTGAACAATGTGCATAATATGATTGGAATCTTGAATGTTATAAATTAATTCATGTCATAGGTTCATAGGTTCATAGGTAGGGTCCTAGGCTATTAGCCCAAGGGCCTGTGTAAGCCTAGCCAACAAGATTCCCTGGCTTTCGCCACCCAAGGATGCTATTTACCTGTGCCCCTTTTGAGTAGGGCCACAGAAGTGATTCCCAGGGTGAATTTCCTATTACCCATCCACTCATCAAGATTTTTTCTTGAAGAGTGCTGGTGAGGAACACTGCTTGACATAGATAGGTAGCTTGTTTCAGAGTATGGGAAGTCTCTGGGACAGGAATCTATCCCTCCAGCATGTTCTGTTAATGGTGGTGATGAGGTTTAGGTCTCTAGAGTGTGTGACTCTGAGGGATTGGGATTTCTTTTGGTGTAGCATGTCCAACAGCTCTGGGTTTGACATAGCTTTGTATGTTAGGCAGAGATCACCTCAGAGTAGGCAATATGCTACGGTGTAAAGCTGGAGTTTTTTGAGGTGGTCAGGGTAGGGTAACTGTTTGAGTCCCATAATCCTCTTTGTGAGGTATTTTTGTGTTCTTTCCAGCTGTTGCAGAAGTCCTGTGAGGTACATTCCAAAAGGGACATTGTACTCTATAATGGGTCTGATGAGAGTTGAGTAGAGGGGGACAATGACCTCTTTTTTTCTGGATGAGAACCCTTTCCTGATGAGGTGTGCCTCATAGAAGGATTTCCTGACTACTGTAGTGATGTGATTATCAGATGACAAGCTACTGTCCACCTGAGTCCCGAGGTCTCTTATCACACCTTCGGCATTAAGTGGACTGCTGCCTATGTGGTAGTTCATGGGTACAGAGTTTTTACCAGAGGGGATGACAATGCACATTTTGGCACTGAGCTTGAGGCCATGGCTCTGATACCAGGCATCAGTCTCAGTGAGGCCCTTTTGAAGGATGTCCACGTCATCTGGGGACTCAACTGTGGCACCCAATTTGCAGTCATCTGTGAAATTCATCAGCCAGAGACCTTTTGTGTTAGCCCGTACTTCAGAGAAGTAGATCCCAAACAGGAGAGGATCCAAGACTGAACCCTGTGTTACTCCACTTGTCACAGGTTTAAAGTCAGATTTGAAGTCTGCAGTTTGTACACTGTGGGTTCTGTCAGTGAGCCAGTTGACAACCCATCTTGTGAAGTATGGATTTATACCCAATTTGTTGAGTTTATCTATGATTATAGAAAGGGGGATGGTGTTGAAAGCCTTGGCAAGGTCAAGATAGGCTGTGTGAACTGCCTTACCCTTGTCCACGACTTTGGTGACTGTTTCAAAGAAGTCGATCAGGTTCAGGAGATATGATCTGCCCTTCACGAACCTGACCTGGGTAGGTTCCAGAGTTTGGAGGTTACCAATATCTTTGTTTATGAGTTCCATGATGATACATTCCATGACTTTGCAAACCAGGCTCATAAGGCTAATAGGGTGATAGTTCCTGGGAGACCATGGTGGGTCCCCCTTTGTGAAGTGTATGACTGTTGCTGTGCACCATTCAGTGGATACAAAGCCTGTTGTGAGGCTATGATTGAACATGGTGCTTAGGTGGGGGGCTACTTCATTCTGATGTTCATGTAGAACACAGCCAGGGATGATGTCCAGTCCCATGGATGCTGCGTTCTTGGCTTTGGAGAGTGCAGTTTTCAGCTTTTCAGTTGTGATTCCAGGGGCACTGCATTCTTATGGTATGGATATGGGCTCTTTAGGTGGTGAGGGGGTAAAGTTAGCACTGAACCTATCTGCCAGGATGTTGGCGATATCAGTTGGTTCCATAATTTTTGTGCTGTAATTCAGAGCAGATATCGGTGTTGCCATTGAGATTCTTGACATAGCTATAAAATGCTTTGTGGTTGTCCTTAGAGTCAGTGACAATCTTGTTTTCATACCTGGTTTTGAAGGATTTTATGAGGGATCTCAACTTCTTGCTGAGGCTAACCAGGGAGCTCCTCCACTCATGGGATTTTACTCTCTTTTGCAACCGTTTCTTCCTTCTGTTGTAGAGTTTGTTTATACCAGAAGACCACCAGATTGGCTTTTTTTTGGAGGACTGCATCTTGGTTCTATTAGGGATAGCACAATCCATGCATTTATGTTGGTGCTTGTAAAGTGCATTTGTATAAGATTCAGCAGTAGTAACTGTATTGTCCATCTGCATGGGTGTTGTGAAGTTGGCTAACTTCTGTCTTAAGGAGCAAGAAGTTGGCTTTGAAGAAATGTTTTACAGTGGTTTCCTTATTGGGGGGTGTGGGTGGGATGTGGATATCTATGGTGATTAGTTTATGGTCAGATCTGACCAACAAGGAGTTGACTTCAGGTGTGGAGCACCAGTCACTCACGACGGTAATTACTAGGTCTAGGATATTATTGCCCCTGATAGGGGTATGGATAAGTTGTTCCAGGGCATTGGAGTTTATGAATTCTAGGAAGCTTTGAGCAAAGGAGTTGGTACAAGAGTAGTTTTCCCAGTTAATGGTGGGGTAGTTGAAATCGCCCATTATTAGGGTGTTTAGTTGGACCCTAATATTCTCTAGTATATCAAGAAAAGAGGAGTGGGAATACTGGGGCATGATGGGGGATCTGTAGCAAGCTACAATATGGATTGCAGTTTTGCCCAGGGTTAGTTGCACTTGGATAATTTCAGATGCATTTTATTGGGCAACTAGCCTGGATAACCACACCTCTAGACTAGTTGCCCAACATAATCTCAGATGCATAATGTTGGGCAACTAGCCTAGAGGTGTGGTTATCCTTAATGAATATGACACACCTCCGCCCTCGGTGTTGCGGTCCTGGTTTGATGGCCGAAAGGTATGGTGTTAGTTATATCCTTGTAATGCAGGGGTGCTCTCTGGAGCCTTGAAACAGGTTTCAGTCACTGCACAGATATCGATATTTTCCATTTTAAAGAGTGCTTCTAGTGAGTGCATTTTGAGGTTTAGACTTCTAGTGTTGAGTAGCATTACCCTCAGTTTTTACTTGCCTGTATCAGTTACAGTGGTGGTTTTGTTTTTTAAACCTTGCCTAAAAAGGGTCTATAGGGACGGCAAGAGCCTTAGGCAGCATCCAGAATCCCAGGGGCGACAGGTGCAGGCCATCTCTGGCAAAGCATCATGGCCTGTCAACCATGTCATCCCAGGCAGACAAATACTGGATCCCCTTAGAATGACACCATAAGCTTAGCCAATTGTTGAAGTCAATCATTTTGTCCTTGTATTGTGGTATCATTCTGGGCAAAGGTGGGATGCTTCTCGGGGCTAGGGTCATACCTGCTTGGATTACAAGTTCAGAGAGGTCCTCCATGTCTCTTTTCATGTAGTCCAGCGAGATACTTCTCAGGTCATTCACACCAACATGGACAATGACCGAGTCATATTTATACTTGTTGTGGAATGACCTGAGTGGGTGGGTTATGTGGCAGATCCTGGCACCTGACAGGCAGCTAACAGTAACCTTTTTCTTGTCTATTCTGTTGAGTGGAACATCAGTGTGCCAGACTATAGAGTCACCTATGACCAATGTGTTAGGTATGTTGTTTTGCCTTATGGGCTGTGGTTGAGTGGCACACTGAGTCTCTGTGTTATGTGTCTTTTGGGTTGTAATGAGGGCTGGAAGTTGCTTGCATTTCTGCTTTGGAGATCTCTGTTGCTTGGGTAGATTCTAATTGAGAGCCTCAGATAATGCTTTTGTGTATCTGTGTGTGAGTCTTAGTGGTGTAGGTGTAGTGGGACTATGTGGTGAGTGTGGTGTGGAACAAGTGTTTGCCTTCTCCTCCTGTCTGACAAGTTCAGTCTTGGGTTGAGAAAGCTTTGCCTCCAGTTTGGCTAGATAAATCCAGCTCCCACAGATTGTAGTGTTGGGTGGTAGGAGGAGAGGGTTGTCAGTGTACATGAGGCAATTGCTACATTGCCCCAAGTTGCCCAGATTCATCAGGTAGACAGGAGAGAACACTGGGAGCTGTCCCTTGGACATGCCTGGGTAATCACATTTTCCTCTAGACAGTGAGGGTAGTAGGTATTCGGACTGTTTCCTCGAAGTAACTTGAGGAAAATAAGTAAAAAAACTGTTAGCCACTAGGTAATGAGAAAGGTTGAGTGCTTCAGTAATTTGTAGCTTATTTAGTCCTTTCAACTGTTCTGAACAAGTGCTGAGCACAAAAAAGCAGATGTAAGTGCTACAATTAAGAAACTGGCTAGTTCTAAGGGAAAAAATGAATAGCAGACTTTATGGTGCCGGCAATAGTTTAACCTTAGCTAAACAGTGATGCACGATGCGCAAACTTGCACAATCCCACGCAAACACAGGCGTTTAACTCAGAAACTTGAAAGGGGTAGGAATTCACCCAAAATGGCCAATAACGTAAATTTCAGAGCTGGAGACCACACCTCTTGTGACAGATAAGCTGCTCTAATGCTTACTACTCTCACTGATAAGCAGAAAGTCCTCCCACTGGCACAACAAGGTCTGGACCTTGACATGTTATCTCATAGTTAACAGTAAACTTTTTTCAAAATGAATGTACAGTAATTCTACTGCCTCAATAATTATATGCATAATACAGTAGTTTAATTTGTTTATATAAAGGAAGTTGCAGTGTATATGTTTATAGCATTAACAAGGGGGTATAACCATTAAAGGGATACAAGCCAAGCAGTCAGTATCAGATGACACACATTCAGGAAAAGCAAAAATTCAGTGTTGCTCTCCTACTTTGGATACAATAGAAGAGTCTTCATGGGTTCTGTTCACCAGCTTTATTATATACAAACACATCACAATAGAAGTTTACTGACTTAACTTAAGTAACTTATATACAAACTGCAATCATACATGCTCGCTCTCTGGCTGCACTCTCAAAATGGCACTGGGAATTGCACATGCCTGGTATTTATATGAACATGTTCAGCCTTTGATATGCTTTTTAAAGATGCAGCACATACATTCTGATCTACATCCTCCCTCTTTGAGAAACAGATCATGCAACATTATGAATCTGTTTGGTATGCAGATAATAAAAGTAGTTCTTTATCATGCAATTATACAAGACTAAGTACATATATATTTATATATATATATATATATATATATATATATATATATATATAATATTTTGAAGTTGTACTTTCGCAATTTTAGCACCATTTTTTGTAATCTCGCTGGAGCTGAATGCATAGGCTTCTTTAGAATAATAACTAGAGGTTGGTGATCAGTTTCAATCTGAATAGCTTGACCATAGATATAATCATGAAACTTTGAACATGCAAATACTATTGTCAATATTTCTTTCTCAATTTGAGCATACTGCATTTCAAACTCAAAAATGCGACTAATCACCCAGTAAATTAAAACTAATGAATGAATAACCGGATGAACTGTGTTTCACAAATCCCAAAAGTGTAAGACTGGTTCCTGCAGTATATAAAAACAGGCAATTCCACCAAACTTCATGAACAAACAATTTATTGAGCGCTTTCATCTTGGTTAGTCCCAAGACTTCATCAGAATAAATTAACACAATCCTATACCATCATTAAATAGTACAATCAATCAAATTAACAATTAAGTCAATCCATAAAATCTATCATTCCAATACATTTCCTTAAAAAAACTTTCAGTGTTTAAAAATGTGTTAAAAACATGTTAACACATATAAAATATGCTCTGAATTATCTTTTTAAAGCTTTGTCCTTTAACACAGGTAAAATTGAAATATATTCATTAATTCCTGGTGCTGTGGTTTCATTAAGCTTTAATTCTCATATTAATTCACTATTTTCAATTTGCAATTCCCACCAACCACCTCTATTTGTTTTCTGAATAATGTCGAGAATAGCAAACTTAAATCTAGAAAAACTCTGGCAGCCAAGTGAATGCTTATAAAGTACATTGTTTTCATTTCTACTAGTAATAGCATAAACATGCTCATAAATACATTTTTAGTTGTCTCCCGGTTTTTCCCATGTAATAATAGTTACATGTCAGACATATTGCTAAATAAACTAAACCTTTTGTTGCACAATTTCCATGTTTAAAAAATATAGGTTTTAACATACTCGAGTGGCAGAAATATGATTCCTCAAAAATGTATTTACATTGTGGGCAATTTCCACACTTACTGGTCCCCTTGTTGTTAAACATATGAATTTGTGTTGGATGTTCAAATAAATATTGTAAATTATTTCCCATTTTGAACACAAACCCTGAATTTTCACCAATAATTTTGAGAAAATCACTGTTTGTCCTGAAAATCATCCAGTTCCTTTTCATTATATTCATAATTTCTTTGTGTCCATCTCCAAAAGGTAAAACCATATTGTGATTAAATTTACAATCAAATTGTGGAGTATGAAAGCTCATATTCTCCTTCCCTACCCCTATAAGTGGCTTAAACTTTGTAGCAAAACCCTGAGCTACCTCACAGCTTATTCTATACATGAGATCTCTAGGATAACTGCTCTCAGAAACCATATTAATGATGAGACAAAGTTCTCTTTTAAATATGTCCCAACTAGAGCTCATTCTCACTGCTCACACTAACTGGCCTTTAAAGATATTCTTTTTTGTATGTTTGGGGTGTTGACTGTGGTAATCTAAGTAATTATTGGAGAAAGTATATTTTCTGTAAATCCTACAGGTGAACATTTTTCTGTCCAAATCCTATGTTAGGGTGACATCTAGAAAATTAATGGTGTTGTCCAAAATTGTGGCAGTGAATCTCAAGAAGGAAGAAGTATTATCTAAAAAAAATTATCATATTGTTATTATTGACCATATTGTCTTTCCATAAAATGAAGGTAGCGCAAGTAAACTATCCAATTTCTTTGGAATCTAGGAATGAAAATATTGTTCTGTTCCCATGAGTACATTACAAGGTTAGCATAAATGGGGGCACAACTAGCCCCCATTGCTACTCCTTTGATCTGTCTAAAGAAACTGCCTTCAAAAGTGAAGTAGTTATTCATTAAAATCATTTCCATCACATCCACTGAAAAGTTCACCATAGTACTGCTCAAACTAGTGAGACTGGTAATAGCTTCCCTAAATAGATCTAATCTCTCACTGTGGGGAATGGATGTAAATAGATTAAAACAGTGTAAGAAATGTCTGTGTGTGGAAGATTTCCAGTCCATAATCCATCTCTAATCACTGTATATTAATCAGATCAGACTATAGTAGAAGAAGTAGTGAACTTAAACTCATCTTAAGTAAAAGAAAATAATACAAAATGTATAATTGCACAGAATTACTAAGAATTCAAAAGTAATCCAAGCAAGGCAGGCAGTCTGTTTCCAGTTTAAAATCCTTTATTAAGTATTATTTATTTATTAAGTACTAAGTATTATTTAATAAAGGATTTTCGACTCATAGGTGTGTACTAGGCTAATGGCCCTGGTGCCTTTACAAGCCTAGGCATAGGATTACCCTGGCATATAGGTTCATAAGTGTGTACTAGGCTAATGGCCCTGGGGCCTTAATGGGTATTTACTATTACCTTGGGCTGCATTAATAACTCTATACGGTGGATTACATATATCCTTATGCACTTTGGGAATCCCAAATGCTTGAGGAATAACGGGATGTTCATTTTTAAGAAAGTTGAATAAATCTTCTGAGATTACACCTTGATATAATGCATCTTCAAGGAACAATTGTATCCTCTTATGTGCAATCATAACTTCATTATAAGATGCTTCCATATATTTGTCTGTATAATGAAACAATTCTAGCATATGTGTACTGTAATCAATGTTCTCAGCCAAAACAATCCTCCCACTCTTATCAGGTTTCATAACCCTAAACATATCATTAGTCCTAATATGTTTTAAAACTTTGTTTTCCTCCTTAGATAAGTTAAAATAACATATTTTCTTGTTTTTTAACTCCTCATATATCTCTCTTAAACATACTTGTTCATACGCTGTAATAGTAGGATGCATGGTGGGTTTGAACATGCTCTTACATTTAAAGAGCTGTCCTTGTTTGGATTCCTTTGGCTGCTTGATTCTATGTTCATTAAACATGAATTGCAAATTTAACTTTCTTGAAAAGAGTTTTAATGCTGTCAAAATATCTGGCACCTGAATTTTTGCACCTGGAATGAATTTCCCACTTTTTTTAAAAAGGGAAAATGTGCATGCTTTATCTCTAAACATGTGTAATTAAAAATGTTAAACCCATTGGAACATAACACTTTCCCTTCATATAACACATTAATAAAATTGTGTATACAATATTCATTATTAGAAGTAATGATAGTATTTTGTTTTCTAAGTGTAGCTTTGCTCAGGTTGTATCTGGTGGCTTTGGGTGCTGGGGCCTGATGAAAAAAATGGTTATTATTGTTGTTATTTTTGTATCTATTTCCTATTCTCTCAGACCTTCTAAGGGGGGAATATTTTTAGTCATATTCAGTTTCATTAATTTTTTGTTCCTCATTTAACCTACTAGATGCTTCATTACTATCCGCATACGTTTCAGTATGGTTCACAACTCCTGTCCTGTTGTTTACTATGTTGTAAATTTTGGGAACTGGGTATGCTATACCTTTCTTACATTCATCCTTATCTCTCAACAACTGCTTTTTCTTATGCTGTAAATTAAATTCCACCAGTCTCTCAACTTTATAAAACATATTGTCATATTTAGTGGTGTTAAATTCAAATAACAAATCACTAGGATGCAGCTATTTTTGCATTTGTTAGCTGCATCCTGACATACTCTTTGGATTATCACAGTATCAAAAAAGTTATTGCAGAAAACTGGGACATTATCACAGGAAACCCTTTTCTGATTAACATCTTAGGTGAAGCCCCATCCTTTGTTTATAGGAAGGCCAGGAACATTAGAAGTTTTGTTGAATTTAAACCTAGACCATATGAGAGAAACACTAAAAGATGTGAAACTAATTGTACATTTTGTATATTTATACAGCAAGATGATAGTTTTTATTGCCCTTATTTAAAGAAAATCATTAAGACCAGTGCAGGGGGTGACTGTAACACTACAAAAGTAATTTACAGGGCACAGTGCAATGAATGTGATGCATTCTATGTGGGCAAGACTGTAAATAAACTCAAGCATAGGATTTCATGTCATCTATCAGAAATCCGCTCTGGATGTAAAAATAATGCACTAGCCAAACACCTCTTCATAAAAAACACACAGGTTTTAAGTTCCAGATCCTGGATCGCATAGACATGGGTGATCTTGAAGGAGACATTCCGAATAGTCTGGAGAAACATGAACTTGTGACAATTAAAGCTGAACTCTTTTAGGAAGCCCAGACTAAACTACTACTGTTCAATTAAAAGTGCACTGGAACTTAAGAAATTGCCACATTGTTTACATGACTAATTTTATTTTATTTTATTTTATTCTACCAGTTGGTTTTAAATATCATTTTAAATCAGTTGTAATTTAAGTGTATGTTTTTTTCCTTCATCATACATTTTTTCTTATTATTTTTTTTCTTTTTCTGGTTGTCTTTTTTCCACTTTATTCAAAATGATGTGTAATAACAATGCTAACTAATTATACAATTATATATATTTTTATAGATAGTTTTTAGGGTTCTTGTACACAAATGTGAAGAAGTCTAGAAGGACGAAAGCAATCCTTGTTAACAATAGGTTATGAAAATAGAATATGATTTTTACAATTGATTTTTTACATGCAAATTGTATATGTATATATTTATAAACATTTTTTGATTGCCAAATGGACCAAGGTTGATACATTTCCAGCCATGTAGTTGATTGTCTTGGATAAAATCACAGACTTAATAATCTACTTAATAATCTGGTTAAATAAGAGGTACCACATAATTACAAATTTTATTTAAAGTACATAAGGATTATATTATTATGACAGCTACTAAGTAGGGCAGGACCAGCTCGAATGTCACACTGATGAGGGAAGGGATGTAAATTTAACATGTGTACCAATGACACTTTATTTTACAGCACAATAAGCCACTCCCATGCCTGATAAAAAGTATATATATATATATATATATATATATATATATATATATATATATATATATATATTCTGAAAGCTTGTGAGGAAACCATGACTCTATTTTTGTTTTACTTGGATCGCTTGTCTGTGTACTTAATAAAGGATTTTCAACTGGAAACAGACTGCCTGCCTTGCTTGGATTACTTTTGAATACTTAGTAATTCTGTACAATTATATATTTATTATTATTATTTTTTTTTTACTTAAGATGAGTTTAAGTTCACTACTTCTACTACTTTTGTCTGATCTGATTAATATACAGTGATTAACTACAGATATATGGACTGAAAATCTTCCACACAGAGAAGTTTCTTACACTGTTTTGTTTTTGGATCCACTACACTTGTTTTAGTGGGTTGTTGTGAGACTTCGAGGATATCATGGAGATTACTTGTTTTTTTTTTTTTTTTATCTGTTTACATCCATTCCCCACAGTGAGGGATTAGATCTATTTAGGGAAGCTACTACCAATCTCATTAGTTTGAGCAGTACTATGGTGAACTTTTCAGTGGATGTGATGGAAATGATTTTAACGAATAACTACTTCACTTTTGAAGGTAGTTTCTTTAGACAGATCAAAGGAGTAGTAATGGGGGCTAGTTGTGCCCCCATTTATGCTAACCTTGTAATGTACTCATGGGAACAGAACAATATTTTCATTCCTAGATTCCAAAGCAATTGGATAGATTACTTGTGCTACCTTGACGATGTCTTCATTTTATGGAAAGACAATATGGTCAATAATAACGATATGATAATTTTTTAGATAATACTTCTTCCTTGTTGAGATTCACTGCCACAATTTTGTACAACACCATTAATTTTCTAGATGTCACCCTAACATAGGATTTGGACAAAAAATGTTCACCTCTAGGATTTACAGAAAATATACTTTCTCCAATAATTACTTAGATTATCACAGTCAACACCCCAAACATATAAAAAAGAACATATTTAAAGGCCAGGTAGTGGGAACAGTGAGAATGAGCACTAGATGGGACATATTTAAAAGAGAAATTTGTCTCATTATTAATATATTTTCAGTGAGCAGTTATCCTAGAGATCTCATGTATAGAATAAGCTGTGAGGTAGCTCAGGGTTGGGCTACAAAGTTTAAGCCACTTATAGGGGTAGGGAAGGAGAATGTGAGATTTCCCACTCCACAAGTTGATTGTGAATTTAATCACAATATGGTTTTACCTTTTGGAGATGGACACAAAGAAATTATGAATATAATGAAAAGAAACTGAATGATTTTCAGAACAAACAGTGACTTTCTTAAAATTATTGGTGAAAATCCAGGGTTTATGTTCAAAATGGGAAAGAATTTAAAATATTTATTTGAACATCCAGCACAAATTCATATGTTTAACAGCAAGGGGACCAGTAAGTGTGGAAATTGCCCGCAATGTAAATACATTTTTGAGGAATCATATTTCTGTCACTCGAATAGGTTAAAACCCATATTTTTTAAACATAGAAATTGTGCAACAAAAGGTTTCGTTTATTTAGCAATATGTATGACATATAACTATTATTATGTGGGAAAAACTGAGACACAACTAAGAAAACGTTTTTATGAGCATATTTATGCTATTACTAGTAGAAATTAAAACAATGCACTTTATAAGCATTCACTTGGCTGTCAGGGTATTTCTAGATTTAAGTTTGCTATTCTCGACATTATTCAGAAAACAAATAGAGGTGGCTGGTGGGAATTGCAAATTGAAAAAAGTGGATTAATATGACAATTAAAGTGGAATGCGACCACAGACCAGGAATTAATGAATATATCTCGATTTTACCTGTGTTAAAAGACAAAGCTTTGAAAAGATAATTCAGAGCATATTTTTATGAAAGTTTTTTTAAGGAAATGTATTGCAATAATAGATTTTATTGATTGACTTAATTGTTTATTTGATTGATTGTACTATTTGATGATGGTCTAGGATCGTGTTAATTTATTCGATGAAGTCTTGGGACTAACCAAGACAAATCACTTAATAAATTCGTCGTTCATGAAGTTTGGTGGAATTGCCTGTTTTATATAATGCAGGAACCAGCCTTACACTGTTGGGATTTGTGAGTCACATTTCATCCGTTTATTCATTCATATTGCATTTCAGTTTGGGTACGTGTTCTAGATGCATAGGCTACTACCCTGCCCTCTTGAAGAAGGACTGGGCCAAGCATCACAGGAAAGAATGACTGGCTTATTTACATCACAGTATCATAATCTGGTAGATTGTGGCTCCTGTGCTATTACAGGTTATATACCCTTAATACGACTCCTGCATTAACCATTACTGAGTACTTTCCTGAATTCTCCCAACCAGGGTCATTAAGCACCAGTAGAGCAGCTCTGCATGTTATATCAGGAAACTGTGCTTTACAAAACTTAGTCCTGCATAGGTTTCCCTGACGCCAACCTCCACCTCGTGGAAGCTGAGTATGCAAACAACTGCGTTGTTCCCAAACATGCTTAGCAGCTGCAAAAGAGGGTAATGAGCGAAACAGTCCTCATTAGACCTGAATCCTGTATATGTTCCATGCCACTAACCTTCACCACGTGGTAGCCGAGCATACAAACAACTGTGTTATTCCTATTTACTCGTTCAAATAGTTAACTGCTGTAGTGGTGCCACGGTAGCATTGTCGCCTCACAGTAAGACGTTGTCCTGTTCAATTCCCAGTTAGATCATCTTCTGTGTGGAGACATGTGTGAATGGGCGTGCCTTCGTTGAAGGCTGAGCATCAGGGCTGGCAACTTGGCACGTAAAAATCCACTGCCAATCATTAGCGGACCGGAGTTCCACTGTGGCAACCCCTAACCGGGAAAAGCCGAAAGACCCAACAACTCGTTCAAATACTTACCAGCCACAAAAGCGGTGAATGAGGGAAGTAGCCATCTGTAGACCTTACTGCTTTTTGAGTATAACCACCCAGGCTCTACAGTTATTAACTTATTCTAATTTTTTGCCTACAAACACTAACTACTGCTGTTCCCCTATTCTAAAACAGCTGTACTTATTAGTCAGTCCTTATCCGACAAACCGTTTCTTAATACAACTGAACTGGGTAATGAAACGGAGGTGCCAGCTAGTTGTAGGTCTGCACATATTAATCTGAGCCCCTCTACTACTCTCTGACTTGGTGACTTCGATTGTCTCCCTGCTGTGGTATGTTATTACTCTGCAATAACTATTAATACCTAATTCTTAAGAATGGACCGTAGCAAGCAAATGTGAATGTGATTCCTGCTAAACAGTTTGTATGATACAAATGTTTTACTGTTTGCAAACGTTAGTTTTCTGATGTGCCTTCTAACTCTTAATGTGAATGGGCCTACAAATAATTAATCTACTGCTGTGTCTAACTCATACAGAATTGTATTTATAGGTCCATTCTCTATTGGACAAACCCTTTGTTAGCAAAACTAAACTGGGTAAGGTGACGGAGACACCAGGTAGTTGTTTGTTTGCACACATTGTTTGGGGCCCTTACTACTCTCTTAATGGCACTCTAAATGTCTCCCTGCCATTTGTACATTTATTTTCATTGCACTAAATAACGATAACTAATTCATAGAAATGGACCTTAGCCAGCAAATGGGAAGGCGTTCCTGATTAACAGTCTGTCTATACTTAAAGGTTTATTGTTTGAAAATGCTAATTTCTATTTTAATTTGATGGAAATAGATGCATATCGTATTACTTACTAGAAATTACTGTTTTATGGAAATGGACCTTACCAGCAAATGTGAATTTAATGCACACTGGGTAGTATCTATCCTTGAGTAATGATATACAGCTTAAGCTTCACAGCAAAATAGAATAATTGGTAACTGACACTGATACATTGCTTGTTGTGCCTAATTCTGAAGGGTCTTGTACTTGAAGCATTTGGGCTAACTTTTATGTTTTATCTGCTGCTTAACCTGTTAATTGTATGTTACCCACACCTGCTGCTTAACCATCATACCTTTTATTATTGTTCCTTTTTATACTCACAAATCTCTCTCTCTTTGTATTTTCTCCAGCACTCCAGCCTTCTCTACCTATTTTGTTTTGCTTACCGGCCCTGCCTTCCTGGACATTCCAAGACCAGTCAAAATACACCAATTTCACCTTGTTTTTCCACATTTCCCAACAGGAAAGGTCATAACTTCTCTCAGAAGTGACCTCAAAGGAATTAAAGAAAGTATGTTATAGGAAGATACACCTTTAATTTATAAGTGACATTGCTGTACTTCATTACTAGGAGCTAGTGTAGGATCCTAACCAGAATAGCTAGCAGCCATGCCCTTCTCACTGTGAACTCCCCTCCATACCTGCTTTATCCCTGCCACCTATTCCCTATTCTTGAGCCTTATTTTCTACCCTACACCTTTCTACCTCCCTTAGTTGCTCCACTCTCTACTATTACAGGATTTAACCACTACATGGCAGTCTTCAACCACCATTAATCTCCTTTCCCTCTCTCCTTCTCACTCACTTTTATATAATATCTATTTCTACTGTTATTCTTTAACTGCTTGTTTACAATTCTACCTACCTCTGAAATCACTCAAATCCCTTCCCTTATAACACCCCCCCAAGCATCCCTCTAAGCACCCTGCTTACCTTCCTCCATACTTACTTTCACTATACTGATTGTTTTTCTCACTGCCCTGATGCCTTCTTTCCTTGGGTCTACCCACTCCGTTCGCCCTGCGGGCTCGCTCCGCTCCCCTAACCTGCCCCCAAATCTCACCCACCCCCAGGGGTCCTAACCATAAACCTCCACTGGCCACACCCCCATTCCTATACAACCAATCCCACCCTCCTACTCATTAAGTGCAAACTACCCTAGCTCACCAATTATAGATACTCATTACATCACTAAGTTCTTAATCAATTTACAAACTCAGTATCCCATCTTCTACAATACCTTGCAAAACCTCCCCACTATCATCCTATTTAATATACCTTCCCCAATTACTTATTTACCTAACCATTCACTATGACCATTACACCCAGATCCAAATACCCAATACTATTCCTCTTAATTGCCCTTCTACCTTTACTATCTATAACCTATGCCCTTACTAAATATGAACATCTAACCTTAACTAACTTCAACCACTCCCTTAAACAATCAACCCTGACAGACCTACCACCTTACCTAAACTACATTAATATTACCTCTACACCCTCCTATTTAGTGCCAAAGTTTCATTGTTTAGTCCACATTAACTATAACCAACCCAAGAAACCAAAATACTCACCCTGTAAATTCCTAAATATCATACACAGGATTAAAAATGCTAAACTTTTAGAAGGTGACATCCAACCCAACCCTGGCCCCAACACCACTAACACCTCTAACCCACTTAAACCAAATCCCTGTATTCCTCGAACCATCACTAAAGCATCAAGCTCTCTCCTTATAGCTCATCTCAACATACAGAGCTTAAACAACAATGTTGCCCACCTCCATGCCTTCTTAGATGTTCACTCCTTTGACATCCTTGACTAACAGAAACCTGGTTACAACCTGCAACACAGGACAATGAAATCACCCTACCAGGATACAATATCCTGAGAATAGATCAAACAACTAAAAAGGGTGGGAGTGTAGCAATATTATATAAGGCAGAATTGGAAGTAACACCAATAAATGTTCAACCACCTTCTATTAGCAGCACTGAAATCCTTATCTCTAAACTCCAAATCAACATCTATAAATCCATCTATATAATATGCACCTACCTCCCTCCAGGTAACAATATAAACACCCTTGAAAATATTCTTTCCTTACTTTCAACTAACTACCCACAAGAAACCATTGTCCTGGGTGACTTTAATATTGACTGGAATACCTGCATCTCAGCAAACCAGACTACCCACATAAACCTCTATGGTTTTTCCCAAACTATAACCTCCCCCACCAGGATCCATAAACCTAATAACAAAGAAACTACTCTTGACTGGATACTGATAAATAGTCACCCCCCTCTCTTATGAAGCAGGAATCCTTCCTGATGATGTCAGTGACCACTCACTGACCTACATAACCAGGCAAAAGATCAATGCTCATAAACCAACCTTATATAAAACCATTCGAACCAACAAAAACTTTAACCCTATTAACTTCCAAACTGAACTGAAAGCATGTGATTGGTCACCCCTAAGACACCTCCAATTAGACAAGGCAGTATCCTACTTTAATACCAAATTCGTAGAAATCCTGGACTGTCATGCCCCATCCCGCTAAATAAGAAATAGGACGAAAACTGCTCCATGGCTAACAAAAGAGACAAGGCACAAAATTATACTAAGAAATAAAATCTGGACCAAATGGAGAGCAACTAAAAACCCAGCTGATCATCTAACATTTAGACATCTCAGAAATGCTACCAAAAAATCCATACTTCTAGATGAAAGAAACTTCTACCACAACAACCAGCAAACCCACCAATACAAACCTCAAAAGTTCTGGGCAGGCATAAACAGACTGCTCCACCCAGGGCAGTCCAAAACACCCACCCCAACAGGATCCACCTATGAAACTCCAAAGCATATTGCAAATGCCTTTAATACCTTCTTTACTGATGCAGTCCAAAGTCTTGCCAAGTCCCTACCGCCTGTTAGTTCACGTTTATCATCCTCCTTGACTACTTTAACCCCCTCATTTCATTTACAACCAGTCCCTACATCCCTCATCTGCACTCTTCTTCTTAAACTAAAACCTTGTACCCCTTCAGCTGACCTTTTACCAGCAGAATATCTACAGAAAGCTGCAGCAGTAGTAGCCTTTCCTATTTATATCCTTATAAATAGAACCATTACTGAAGGAACGATCCCATCTATATGGAAAGTCTCCTACATTATCCCACTGCACAAAGGGGGCAACTCACATGAACTCTCTAACTACCGCCCAATAGCTCTACTCTCTCCTTTAGCCAAAATTATGGAAACATGTATCAACCGCCATCTTCTAGACCACCTACTGCAAAATAACTTACTCACTAACTGTCAGCACGGCTTTAGGCCTCACCATAGTACCACCACAGCCCTCTTATCCTTTTCCGACTGTATTAACAATAACCAAAGCAACAATACTCTATCCTCAGCACTCTTTACAGACGTTTCAAAAGCCTTTGATATTGTCATCCATCAACTTCTTTTGAACATACTTATGTCTCTCTCACTAGATACACAGGCATTACAATGGTTTAAATCCTACCTTGAAAATAGGCAACAGGCTGTGCTTTGGGAAAATAATCCATCCTCTCACCTTCCTATTACCCTGGGAGTCCCCCAAGGTTCTATCCTGGGCCCTCTCCTTTTCTCAATTTTCATCAATGATCTTAATCTAATCATTCCTCAAGTTACATGTATCCAATATGCTGATGACTCCACACTAATATGCTCAGCTACCTCTGCACCTCAACTTCAGGCCATTACCCAAACAGTGCTTAACACAGTAGAAAAATGGTTCTTACAGCATAGCCTCCTCCTGAATCCTAAAAATTCAAAACTACTACTCTTCACTCCCACTCAAAGGTCCCCCCAATTGACTTCACAGTTTTATCCAATGATGGCATTGTTATATCTTCCGACCCAACTACCAAGCTCTTAGGGGTAACAATAGACCATAGTCTTAGCTTTGACACACATATTAACACAACAATAAAAACAGTAAACAGAAAATTATGCTCCCTCTATAGGATTAAACCCTTCCTAACTCCAACATCTAGAACCACTATTGCCCACACCCATCTAATTTCCACCCTCCTCTACGCCTCTCCCATCTATACCAACTTATCAAAAAACAACCTTAACAAACTAGCTACCTCCTACAACAATATTGCCAGATTTGCTACTGGTTCCACATATAGAACTCACCACTGTCAAAACCGTAAGCAACTAGATTGACTAGAACTTCATAATCAACTTCAGTTTCAACAACTTATTACTGCCCATAAGATCCTCTATCTTCCTAAAAATACTCCTATACTTACTAGCCTTCTAACCCCCTACAGTAATTTGACAACCCTTCACTCAGCCAATAAAGTACTAATATCCACAGTTAAATCCAAAAATAAGGCCGGTGATTCTCTGTTTGCCAACATTGTTGTCAAATCCTGGAACCTGCTTCCCAAGGAACTCTCATCTCTCTCCTCAGCAAAACTGTTCAAAAAACAACTCAGAGAATACCTTATTAACCATTGGTTATGCCCATGTAGTAACCCAGACTAATCCTTCCACCACTTTCTCTGAACCCTACCTACATAACCTTTTGCAATTTAATTCCAGTTCTCTCTACCTATACTAATTTTAGTCTTTACAACTCTCTCTTACACATGGTCCTCTACTAACTATGTGCTTGCATAGATTGCTGCTTTCAGCATTAACTTGCTATCACATATAAATATCTATATAGGCATTCTTTATATTTCTTATTACATGCTGCCTTAAAGTTGCTATGCTACTATAGGATAAGGGAATGACTCATTGCTGAACACTGTACCTGGAGCTGCTATATTTGCTAGTGTGTTTTTTCATTTCTCTTTCTTAATGGTGTGCCACTTTAAATTTGTTCATTGTTCAATCTCTTTTCTTATTATCTGTGACTTTAATACTAACTTTTGTCTATAAAACATTTGTATTCTTCACCTTAAAATAGTACTATACCTAAATTTGTTACATTTTTACTTATCTGTACCTGTAGTTGCTAATATTTTGCTTATGTGGAGCTTTTCTCCTCGGGCCTCTACTGAAAATGGACATATATCCAGTTAGATTAGCCCGATCAACAAATGTAAAATAAACAAATAAAAATAATGTAGGTAGGGTGGCAATTTTCTGCTTAAGGTCATCAAATGCCTTCTGGTGCTGAAAATGGTACTGAAAATGGACATATATCCAGTTAGACTAGCCCAATCAACAAATGTAAAATAAATAAATAAAAATAATGCAGGTAGGGTGGCAATTTTCTGCTTAAGGTCATCAAATGCCTTCTGGTGCTGCTCTAACCATGACCATGTAACATGTTTGCACATTAGCTCTTTTAAAGGTGCTGTCAACTCACTGAAGTCTGGTATAAACTTGCCTGAATAGTTGACCATGCCTAGAAAATGCTGTAGAGCTTGAATATTATTTGGTGCTGACATCTCAAGAATAGCTGCTTGCTTGGTCGGGTCTGGACTCAACCCAGTACTGGTAAATAAATGACCTACATATGTTCATAGGTTCATAGGTTGGTACTAGGCTATCGGCCCTAGGGCCTATACAAGCCTAGCCATAACAATTCCCTGGCTATTTCTTCCCACACTATTTACTTCCTGGACCCTTGTCTAGCAGGGCGACTGACATGATCCCCGGGGTGAATTTCCTTTCTCCCATCCAATCATCAAGGTACCTTTTGAAGAGGGCCAAAGAGGCGCTCTGCTTGACATGTATCAGCAGTCTATTCCAGAGTCTGGAGAGTCTCTGGGTCAGGAACCTATCCCTCCAGCATGTTTTGTTTATTGTGATGACAAGGTTTAGATCCCTCTGGCTCTGAGGGATTGGGATTTCTTTAAGTGTAGCGTGTCCAATAGCTCTGGGTTTGACATGGCTTTGTATGTTAAGCAGAGATAGCCTCTGAGTAGACGATATGCGACAGAGTATAGCTGGAGCTTTTTAAGGTGGTCAGCATAGGGCATCTGCTTTAGGCCTGTGATTCTTTTAGTGAGGTATTTCTGTGGCCTTTCCAGTTGTTGCAGGTGTCTTGAGAGGTACATACCAAATGGGGCATTGTATTCTATAATGGGTCTAATGAGGGATGAGTACAGTGGGAGAATGACCTCCTTTTATTTGGATGAAAAGCCTTTAGTGATGAGGTATGCCACAGAGAAGGATTTCCTGACTGTTGTGGTGATGTGGTTATTGAAGGTGAGACCAATGTCCTCCTGTGTCCCTAAGTCTCATCACATTTTTGGTGTTTAGTGTACTGCCACCTATGTGGTAATTCACGGGTACATGTTTTTTCCCAAAGGGAATAACTATACATTTCTTGGCATTGAGCTTGAGCCCATGGCTCTGGCACCAAGCATCTGTTTCTGTAAGGCCCTTTTGTAGAGTATCCACATCATTTGGAAATTCAATAATGGCTCCCTGTTTGCAGTCATCTGCGAACTTTGTTAGCCAGAGTCCCTTAGTATTGGCCTGAACTTCAGAGAAGTAGATGCCAAACAAGAGTGGTCCCAGGACTGAACCCTGAGGTACTCCACTTGTCACCTGTCTGGAGCTGGATATGGAGTCAGCTACTTTTGCAGTATGGGTTCTGTCAGTAAGCCAGTTGGCAACCCATCGAGTGATGTAGGGATTAATGCCCAACTTAGTAAGTTTATCTATGATTCCAGAGTGAGGAATGATGTCAAAGGCCTTGGCGAGGTCCAGATAGGCTTTGTGGACCACTTTACCCTTGTCCACAGCTCTGGAGACTGATTCAAAGAAGTCAATCAGGTTCAGGAGACAAGATCGGCCCTTCACGATCCCAAACTGGGTGGGGCCAAGTGTTTGAAGGTTGCCAATGTCGTTGTTTATAAGTTCTATGATAATACGTTCCATGGCCTTGCAGATCAGGCTTGTCAGACTGATGGGGTGGTAGTTCCCGGGATCCAAGGTGGATCTCCCCTTGAGGAGTGGGATAACTGTAGCTGTGCGCCACTCAGTGGGCACGAAGCCTGAGGTGAGGCTATGATTAAACATGACACTTAGGTGAGGTGCCAGTTAATTTTGTAGTTCATGTAGTACATAGCCCGAGATGTCATCTGGTCCCATGGATGCTGTATTCTTAGCTTTGGAGAGTGCATTTTTTACCTGTGTGGCCATTATTATCAGAATTTGGCAATCTTCCATTATTGAGATTGGCAATTTAGGGGTTAGAGGGGGTGAAGTTGGCACTGAATCGATCTGCCAGGATAATAGCAATATCCTTGGGATCAGTATATTTAATGCCATTCTGTTGTAGCGCAGAGCAGATTTGAGCATTGCCATTTAGATTCTTGATGTAGTTATAGAATGCCTTGTGGTTGTCTTTAAAATCTTTGACAATTTTATTTTCGTAACTAGCTTTGGAGGATTTTATGAGGGATCTCAGCTTCTTACTGAGGCTGGTAAGGTAGTTTTTGCATCCTGAGATTTTCCTCTTTTCTGCAACAGTTTCTTCCTTTTGTTGTAAAGTTTGTTTATGGCAGGGGACCACAAGATTGGCTTCATTTTTTTGGCAGAGAGCATCTTGGTTCTATTTGGGCTGCCTGGCACAATTCATACATGAGTGGATGTGCTCATACAGTGCCTTAGTATAGGACTCAGCAGTTGAACATTCAGTTCCCGTCTGCATGGGTGCCATGAAGTTTATCACTTCTGACTTGAGTAGCAAGAAGTTGGCTTTGGAGAAGTTTTTTATGGAGGTTTCCTTACTGGGGGGTGGGGGTGGGATGTGGATGTTAAGAGTGATTAGCTTATGGTCTGACTTGAACAATGAGGGGGTAACCATGGGTGTGGAGCATTGATTTCCCATGTTAGTAATGACCAGGTCTAGGATATTGGAGACCCTGGTGGGACAGTGGGTTATTTGATCCAGGGCATTGGAATTTATGAATTCCAAGAACCGTTGGGCAAAGGTGTTGGTGCATGATCAGTTTTCCCAGTTAATGTCAGGGTAGTTGAAGTCACCCAGTAGTAGGTTGTTTGGTTGCATCTTAATATTTTCCAGTATGTTTAGAAAGGTGTAGTAGAATATTGGGGCATGGTGGGGGATCTGTAGCAAGCTACAATTTGGATTGCAGTCTTACCTAGTGTTAGTTGCACCTGGAGAATTTCCGACGCATTGTGTTGGGCAACTAGCCTGGTGGTGTGAATATCCTTGGTGAATATGGACACTCCTCCACCTTTAGTGTTTTGATCCTGGTTTGGTGGCCGAAAAGTGTGGTAAGAGTTGTAGCCTGGTATTGCATGGGTGCTCTCTGGAGCCTTGAACCAGGTCTCAGTTACTGCACAGATATCAATGTTCTCCATTTTTAGGAGTGCCTTGAGAGAGTGCATTTTTAGGTTTAGACTTCTAGCACTGAGTAGCATTATCTTCAGATTTTGCATGCTTGTACCTGTTACAGTGATGGTTTTGTCTTTTGAACTTTGCCTAAAAAAGGCACTATAGGGGTGGCAAGAGCCTTAGCCAGTAACCTGAATCCCAGGGGTGACAGGTGCAGACCATATCTAGCAAAGCATCGTGGTCTGTCGATCATATTGTCCCAAGCAGACAGATACTGGATCCCCTTTGAATGACACCAGAAGCTTAGCCAATTGTTGAAGTCAATCATTTTGTTCTTATATTGTGGTATCATTCTGGGCGAAGGCAGGATGCTACACAGGGCTAGGGTCATACCTGCCTGGGCCACATGATCTGAGAGCTCTTTCATGTCTCTTTTCATGTAGTCCAGGGAGGTACGTCTCAAGTCATTCACTCCAACATGGACAATGACAGAGTCATATTTGTACTTGTAGTGGAGTGACTTGAATGCATGTGTTATGTGGCAGATTCTGGCACCCAGTAGGCAGCTGACTGTAATTTTCTCCTTGTTCAGCCAGGTGAGTGGGACATCAGTGTGCCTGACTATAAAGTCACCTATGACTAAAGTGTTAGGTACATTGCTTTGCCTTAGGGGCTGTTTTTTGGGTGGCACACTGGTGTTGTGAGCTATGTGACACTTTGGTTGTGATTGGTGTTTGTTTGCGTTTCAGCTTCGGCGGTCCTTGTTGCTTGGGCAGGTTACAGTTAAGGTCCTCAGCATATGTGGATTTAGTGTTGCTATGTGTGGGTGTTGGTGGTGTGGGTTTAGAAGGGCTATGTGTTGCTTGAGGTGTCGTGCGGGTGTTAACCTTCTCCTCTTGACTGTCTAGCACAATCTTGGCTGGAGAGAGCTTTGCTTCCGATTTGGCTATGTAAGTGCATCTCTCACAGGTTGTAGTGTTGGGTGGTAGGAAGAGAGGGTTGTCTGTGTACATGAGACAATTGCTGCATTGCCTCAGTATACCCAGATTCACCGGGTGGACAGGAGAAATCACCAGAAGCTGACCCTTGGACATGCCTGGTTTGGTGCTTTTTTAAATTATAGGAGCTGTTTTCCCTTACCTTAGCAAGCTACTTTGCAATTGTAGGCTGTTTAGTACCTATGATTAATTTCTCCTTATTAACAAGGAGAGTTGAGTGCTTGTATCAGTTTAAGGCTTCCTAGTGGCTTCCAGCAGGTATTAGAGCAAGTGCTTGTCACAGGGATGCTTAAAGGTAAGATGAAAAACATTTGTTTATCCTGCACACTGCAGTGTGCACTAGAGAAGTTAGATGTGAAAGTAGGTAACTTAGATTGTATCTATCTAAAAAGTTAAGTTTTATTTGGGAGTCACTATTTTTAAAACAGCAAGATAGATTGAAAGGGGGTGGTCACCTTTGTATTCTGGTACTATGGAATACTGTAGTATGGCCAATAAACTTAAATAGTTGAAGGGGGGTGGTTTCACAAAATGATAATTTTCTGCTTACTCACACAAGCCAGTGAGAGCAGGGAGGAAATGAGATTTATGGTCATATTAAGATAAGAGGCAGGCAACTAGAAATACAGTGGTATTTAAGAACAGAATACATGGTGGGCAGGTGGGAAAAGAATTCTGCCTGAATCACAAGAGACAGAGCTGTGGTCTCTTTTGAAGTTTTAATATGCAGTTAAAAGCAGACTACAAGTAAAACACAAGGTAAAGAAAACAAATCACAGTATTCAAAATATAAAAAAGGCAATAAAGTAATACAAAATACAACAAATAAAAAGCAAACTAACCTTTTCTTCACAGCAAAGTGTAGCAGAGTCTGGGTGAGCCTTTCCTAGTATGTAACTCCTGGTAGTCTGAATTTGCACTTTAGAGGACTGAGTTTTAAGTTTACTTCATGTGCTCTGTCTAGAACTCTTTAGGGTTCTGTTATGCTCTGCTTCACCATTGCCTCCAACCAATAAATCATCTAATATTATGGTACAAAGATAACCCAAAAGAAATTTCTCCACTGCATGCTGGAAGACTTCACTTGCAAAATTTATTCCAAATGGCATCCTTAGGAATCTACATCTGCTAAACTGGGTACCAAAAGTGGTTAGTAATTTGGATTTGTGATCAAGCATCACTTGCCAAAATGAACTTTTTGCATCCAAGACAGAAAAAAACAGTGGCATTCGGTATTAGAGCTGTGACCTCTTCAACTGTGTGCATTGGATGATGTGGTCTCTTCAATACTTTGTTCAGATCTCCTGGGTCAATACATATTCTGAGTTTGTCTGAGCCTTTTTTTTTTGCAAGCTGCTACCATGGACGACACCCATTCAGTTGGTTCTGCAACTGGACAAATTACACCTTGCTGTACCATTTTATGCAACTGAGCTTTGACTTTATCCTGCATAGCTATCAGAACTCTTCTTGCTGGTCTGACTACTGGAGTGACCTCTGGGTCTAACTTCATGGAGTACGCAACTGGAAGTTTGCCCAATTTGTCATCAAAAACATCAGCATACTCTAAGAAAATGGTTTCAGAAAAAATGGAACTAGGATGTGCACTTATATGATGAACTTCTTTGGTAAAACAACGCAGATTCATTCTCAAACTGTCTTTGAGACCCAATAAAGACTCTACTGGTTTTTGGACTATATAGAATAACAAGCTGTAACAGTTCATGGCCAAATAACATGAAAGCATCACTGAGCCCTTGGTTTGAATTTCTTCACCTCCATAAGCAACAAGTTCCGCACTAGCAGCCACATTGACTTGCTTATTAGTTCTCACTTTAGCAAATGTGTCTGCTGATATAATATTACACTTTGAACCAGTGTCTACTTTAAGCTCTGTGGATTTACTATTGATCCAGACTGTACAAAACACTTAGTTCTTTGCCAACAAATTCACTGCATCAACTCTTTCACCAATTACTGATACACCATCTACATAGAAAGTGGACTGCTGCAACCCTGCTTGATCAATTTGCTTTTTTGTATGACCTTTATTTACAACTGTATGGGGTTTACTTGATTTGAAAAAGTTTTGAAAATGGTTCAATTTTTTACTCTTGCTACATTGCTGACCAAATGCTAAGCATTTCTCTCTTCTAGACTCATGATTGGCACCACAATTGCGATGGTTAATAAAGCTGGACTTGGGTTTTGTCAATTCATATTTGTAGTGCACTGAGAATGCTCCTTTAACTGAACTAGTTTTAGAACTTGCTGGAAAATTAACTGGTTTCCCTGGTGAACCAGCAGGGGTTGTGGCTACCATGTGCTTAAGCCTACTTCTGTTTGCCATGTGTTGTATGCTGTCTGCTGTCTGCATTTGCTCTGGAGCCTACTGAAACCATGGTCTTTTTACTTGCAAGCATACTTGTGTGTTTCTCTGTAACTTCATGGATTTGACAAATCTCTATGGCTTTACTCAATGTTAAATCACTGTCATGAAGCAAAATCTTTCTCACAGCAGCACTAATAATACCACAAATGAGCCTGTCTTTTATTAACTCATCTTTTAAGTCACCAAACCAACACATTTTAGCTTTGTTTCTCAGGTCAGTAATATAAGCCACAAAAGTTTCTCGTGGTTTCTGATCTCTCATGTGAAACAAATGCCTCTCTAATGTAATATTTGTCTGGGGGTTACATATTTCTCTGCATTTGCACTTCAAACACTTGGGATCTTCCCTTGATTCAGCCTGTACAACAATATAACGAGTTTCACTTTCTCCCTCATATATTGCTGGTGCATACACAAATGAACGCCCTCTTTCAATGGCCTCTAACCCTGCTAAGTTTAGCAAAATGAATGCCCTGGTGCATGCATACTTGTCTGATTAAGCTGCTTGTATAAAAACATTGTACTCTTGCTCAAATATTCTCCAATTCTCTGCAATATTCTGATCAAATACAACTGGTAAGGGCTTTTGAAATCTGTCTGCCATATTAACACATACCACTGAAGGGTTTTGCAAATAAGCACAAACACACACATACATGTATGACAACAATTTATGCTAGTGTCTGTGACTGCCCAATAGTACAACAAGCCTCTGTATAACTGAACTTTGCAAAATAAGTCTCTCAAGCACTGTAATACTCTAGAAATTACTGTATTGCAAGAAATCACCTCTTATCAGTATAAGAAATATTTCAAATAATTGTACGATGTGAATGAACTGGGCAAAAAAAGCTCAGAGTCAGAAACATTTTGAAGTAATTGCTCTTTGAGAATAAGCAGTACACAGCACATTGAAATTTCCCCAAAATGGGGGAACCTTGCTAGATAATTCTTTACAGTGCAAGAAACACTTGGTAATGGTGGCACTTTGTAAATAGACACATCCAGCACAAGAAACTTTTTGAAATGGCTATACTTTGACTGTACTTCATGAAATAGTTGCACTTTGCACACAACTCTTTGGAATATATGCACAATAATAAGCACACACTGTAAACACTTTTACATACTTTGAGATACTTTAAATGACTCCAGTTATGCCCTTGATACAATACAAAGTCGTAGTTATGCCAAAACACAGCACTTTGCCAAAAACATGCAGTTGCCTTGCTTTATATATGCTTAATGTGCCCTTTTTCCCTTATCTTCGTTTTGCTTGTTTAATCTTTTTTCATGCCTATTGTACTTTTCTTGTGCTCATTTTACTCCAAACATGCCCATTTTACTTTAAACATACTTGTTTTGCTTTTGTGATAATTTCATTAAATATCTCAGTCTTAAACATTTTCCTTATTTAATAAACCTTTTGTGCCTCCCTTGTGTTTAATAATGTGGGTTGTGCCCTTTTAATGCTCAGTTTTATCTTTTTTATAAAATAAGCAGTTTGTGTGAATTCTCATTACCTTTAATTCTTTTCTGGCTCTTTCTTGTGCTCATTTCTCTTAGTTTACCTTCACTGTCATCTCTGCACCTCATGGCTCTGAATATCATTCTCTGGAATCCCATTTCTGACACCATCGCTTTCCTACTTTGGATACAATAGAAGAGTCTTTGTGGGTTCTGTTCAAGCAGCTTTATTATATACAAACACATCACAATAGAAGTTTTACTGACTTAACTTAAGTAACCTATATACAAATTAACTACTGCAATCATACATGCTCACTCTCTGGCTGCACTTTCAAAATGGCACTGGAAATAGCACATGCCTGATATTTATATGTGCACATTTAGTCCTTGATATGCTTCTTAAAGATACAGCACATACACTCTGATCTGCATTCAGGATACTGTCAATTTGAGTCAGTGGAAAGAATATAATGTAGATTGGGCCTGCATTATGAAAAGAGGAAAATGGATGTAAAGTAAAAATCACAGTTTGGAATCCCCCAACTGGTGATTTTGGAGTACAAGAGTCATGTAGTATAGAAGCAGTAAATGAAGGCATCGAACAACTACAGCAGGAAGCTTGGTATCAGCTTATAGCCCTAACACTACATTTCAGGATTGTCCAGTAACTTGCTGTTGTGTCTTTCAGCTTTTCCCATTTAGAGGTTGCCACAGCAGAACTCTGGTCCACTAATGATTGGCAGTGGATTTTTACATGCCGAGTTGCCAGCCCCTGACGCACAACCTTCAACAAAGGTATGCCCATTCATGCATGTCTCCACACAGAAGACGCTCTAATTGGAAATCAAACAGTAGGCGACAACACTACCACAGCACCACTACCACAGTATAGGATTGTCCAGTGACTACTGCATATAATTGTAAATTGCTATTCTATAACCTCATTCAATGACTCATTAAAACCAGACTCCTTCCTTCTGGCTTTATTTACTAAAAGAACTTACCCTAAAAAATCTACCCTCGCATGTCACTTGAATATAGGGGTTAAAAACTTTACAGATTTTTTTCAGATTTTTTTAGGCTGCTAGTTAATGAACTAGAGCATCTGCCTGACTTGGATGTGTCTCACAGTAATCACTTATGACACCTACCATCCTATTTTATTAAAAGCAGAACCATGTTCCTTCAACTTACATAAAATTGTCCATTAACTCTCTGTAGTGCCTGAATAACAAATAATACATCAAGGCATACAAAGCCCACTTTATGGCCACAAAGCCTCTTTCAGTGGCTGAGTATCTCCTTTTTGTATTGTTCAGGTTCCTACTGATATAGCAAGCAGGGTGCTTCCCACCATGAATGTCTTAGAATAACACTAGTTCCAAACCTATCCCTGATGCATCAGTATATGATAAGCTCTTCAGGAAAGTCAGGAGTTACTAACACAGATTCAGAACAAAAGATTATTTTTAGTGCATTACGTGATCAATCTGCCTCAAAAGACCACTGTACCTTGACAACACTTTTCCCCTTGTGAAACTGGTCAAAGGCAAGGTAATAATCACAAAATTAGACACAAATTTCCAGTGGGACTCATCTAGTCAAAGAAAAGTCTTCACCTGTTTCTTACTATGGGGTACATGACAGTTGTTATGGTCTGTCTTATTTTAGTTGTCAATTCACCAACTCTCTTTCAATAAGGCACCCTATGTACTTAGCTTCCACAATACCTAGTTTACTTTGCTTAGCAGTTACACTCAGAGTTGCCTGTCTTACCTGTTCTAAGAAAGGCTACACTTTAGATAAATGTGATTCTCAGTCCTTTGAATGAATGGCATCATCATCATCCAGGTATGTTGTATCATATCGGGATTGGGTCTCCAATACTTAATCCTTCAGCCTCCGAAAGAAGACTGGGGTTCTATACATTCAAAATGCAATGGACCATCATGGATCGCAAAAGCTGTTTTTAAATTTGGCATATGGTACTATGTACCAGTACCCTTTTCTTAAATCCATTGTTGTCAAGCATCTGGCCTTCTTGAGGTTCTTTACCAGCTTGACAAGTCTAGGCATGGAACAGCCATCAAATTTTGAAATGATATACAGTTTCTTAAAATCATTTCAGAATCTAATACTCCCATCAGTATTAAGGACTGGGCTGCTCTAGTCATAGTCTGACTTTTTATCATGCTTAGTTTGAACCTCTTCTTCTAATAATTATTTCTGTAACTCTGATACTTCATAAGTTCTTACTCTAACTTTCACTGCAGGTATTGTCTCTATATTGTGCTCTGGTTAGTCCCACCAGGTTTTTCTGAGAACACTCCTTTATTTCTTAACTGATGTTCTCCCACTTCCTTCATTTGTACTTTTGCCAAGGATTCTTCAAATGATGCAGACAGTCTTCCCTTTCTTTACTTATACTATACAAGAGGTCACCTTTCAATTCAAAATCTTTCCCTATAAATCGGGGTATGCTCTCTCTTGTTGTACTTAAAGTATCATCTTAAAATTGGTCTGCTTTCGAGTTTATATGATTTACCTGTAAGTTCACAAATGCAGAATTTCTTTAGCAGTCTTCTTCCCACTGGAAGGTATAGATTCTTCCCCTAAAAATACATGCACTGCAGCATACATACCTTCCTTTGCAAAGAATATTTCTAAATAAAGGTTTCTGATTTTCTTTACTGGCTTATCAGCACACGCTTCTTAAGTGTTCTTTTTTTCTTTTAGGTTGCTTTCTCCCTAATTTAGTGTGAGTGGATTCTACTTTTTTACTGTCCTTTCCTTCCCTATCTTGCCCTTTCATTACAAAGGGTATCTCAAAATAACATTTATAAGTTTAAATTGTTTCTCACATCACAGATTCCAGTTATTTGGACTCCAGCTTCATTTGTGTTCTCTGCTTTATACTGGCAGAAATATGCCCAGAAGTCTTCATTTTCCTGGATACTCATTTATTTTCTAACAGTCTTTACACAGTGCCATTTTTAATATGTTTGATTCAGTTTCTATGCTAATGTTCTTGTAACTCTGCACTTACCACTATAAAGGATTCTTTTTTAACTTCATAATTACCAGTTACTGTTCAATTCCTATACTAAAATCTCTTGTAGTTTTGGATTTCTGTTGTACTATATTTGTGGCAAGTTTCTGATGAAAGGATCCTTTTTACTATCTAACCATAACCAAATTCAAACTGCTTTTGTAGATCTATGCTGGTTCCCTTCTCCTGATTTTGATTCTGGATCCCTGAGTCGCAACCTTGATCTCCCCCTCCTGCATTCTTATATGGATTGGATCTATCGGCCTGCCACATGGTATCTATAGCTTTGCCTTTTTCTACATTTTCCTTACTGCTTTAAAATAGGGAAGATCTTTTCCTATTATCACATCATGTGTTAAATCAAGAGTTATAGTGAATGGCTGCAACAGTTTTCCCAGAACTATCTGAATTTCTACATGTGTAAAGTGGATACTCTTTTATATCCACTTTCTGATTGTTACCAATTTTATGAGTACACACTTGGGAAAGTTCGACAGGGAAATCATATTTCCAGAATAAGGCAGGGCTTGAAAATCTTTTTTCTAAAAATATAATACATTTTACTACCTTGGTTTTGTAACACAGTGTTAACTTAATTATACTATCAGCAGTTCTAACACACTCTTTAGGCACAGCTTCATCTAAATTATACACTCCAGTTTTCAGGTTTCTATATTCACTGTTCGACATAAGCGATGTGACGACTCACCCACATTTGTAACATGTTAATGCATCACTCATTACTTTGTTTCACAGAAGTTTGCACTTCTTAATAAATATATATATATATATATATATATATATATATATATATATATATATATATATATATACTTTTATTAATTGAAACTCCCAGATGTTATCTGTTTTGTCTACACATTTTGGTTGACAAAACAGATTGGCGACATGTGTGAGATTGGCAATCCTCAGAGTTGGAAAATATGCCCTTTCCTCAGGCATTGTGTCTCAGAGTTAATATAAATAAAAAGGGCTGGGGGTGGGCTTGTCCATTTAAAAAAACAGTAGTTTTCTTTTGCAAGGTCCAAGGATGTGTCCTGGAAAATGAGAGTTCGGGTGTCAATCTTATTTTTTTGTTGCTGACATTTTAAAGTCAATGTTTTTAGTGTCAGTCTACTGTAGTACAGATTAATATCAGTGTGTGTGTGTGTATGTATGTATATATATATATATATATATATATATATATATATATATATAGTATGTATATATATATATATATATATATATATATATATACACACACATGTATATACATACATATATATGTGTACATATATATATATATATATATATATATATATATATATATATACGTATACATATATATATATATATATATATATATATATATATGTGTGTGTGTGTGTGCTTGCTACTGTCAAATTGGTAAAACATGAAAGTCACTAAAGGCTTCTCTGAATGCTCCAAGGTTATTCTTTGGACCATGCAAGTTTTTAAAACAGTGCTTTTGCAGGGGAGCTTGAATCACTGTACCGTACACCCCCTACTAATTATTTATTCAAACTCTGAGATTTCACAGTGTCTGTTGAAAGGGCATATTCCCAAGACCCGTGGATTGTGCAATCTCACACAACTGTCAACCCACTTAAGAGAAAGTACACTACATCGAAAGAGTTCCTATTATTTAAGCGAACGTGTTTACACTAAATGGCAAAATGCTGAAAGCACGGAACAGTGATTTTTTTCTAGGGAAAAAAAAAATCACTGGGCTATTTTTCAGACTTTGCTATTTCCTCCCCTGTGGTGTGATCTCGGAGTTGGTACATTTAAGTAGAGGGGGTGTGAAGTCCCCCCACTTTATTTTGTGTTTGGGTGGGTTTTTTTTTTTTTTTACAGATCAGCAATTTTTCCTGGGAAAAAAATTGCTGATCCATGTGATCGACATTTTACATTTCGTAGTGTTTGGGTCAATTATGTAGCGTTCATAATTTCAAGCATTCGCTAATATAATATAGACCCCCATCAAAAGTGCACTTTCGCAAAAGTTGATTCAGCAAATCGGAAAAAAAAAATACTTTAAACACTATTTTGCACCATCCATGCCCCCCACACACCCCCTACTTAAATATACTAACTCCAAGATCGCACTACAGTGGGGAAAAGATATATTTCCTTATCCCCACTGTAATGTGCTTCGCTGAGTCGGCTTTTGTGAATGTGCACTTTTGATGTAGTGCACTTTCGCTTCAGTGGGTTTCTACTTTTCTTGTTCGAGATTTTGAAATTTCGATCAAGAAAAGTAGACCCATATATATATATATATATATATATATATATAGATATATAGGTATATATAGATATCTATATTGATATATGTGTGTGCTCGTTATGTCCACGTTTGCTTACACCAAATATAAAGTCCTGCTTTTGTTGTGAAGTAAGACTGCATTTACATTTCTGTATTGCTATGTTTTTAAAAAATTCTCAATAAATGAATATAATAAGAAAACATAGCAAAAAGGCCTTCATCTAGGCATATCATTACTATAGCTAGTCACCCCCTCAGCTCAAAGTTAAAAAGCACAAAATAATGGTGGTCTTAAAGTTGAAGACCAAAAAAAAGCTTTTGTGCTCTGAAACTGTAGCATACTGCTTACAGTTCAATCATCAGACACTGAGAGCTTCAGTGGTTCAGCATTCATAAATTAATGATTGTAGTGCACTCCTGCACCATTGGCACCTGCCAATTATGTCCCCTAACAGCCTACACCCAGGGCAGCTCCCACCTTTCTCCACACCCCAGTAACAGCTCCAGGCACATACATTTTGAAGAAAGATTCATTATGTATCCACAGAATGTTAACATTTGTGGGGAAATAATCACATCATTCAGATGTTTTCAGAAGTCATAACTCGTAACCCTAAGGACTTCATTCAGAAAAAAAGCATATTTAGAGGCAAGAATAAATGATCTGAGAATGGAAGGGGTCAATAGTGTTGAGTGAGCAAACATTTTCTTCATGAAAATGATGGCACACAGTCCTGATTGATCGGCATGCAGTAAAAACATGAAATATAAAAGGAAAATATAGGTCTTAGACTAAGATATAAGGCAGAGGCTTTCAGCCATCTGTGTTGTAAATGGATTATTAAAATCATGGAATATGGAAGGAGAATGTATGCCTTTGACTAGGACCTGAACCCAGAACCTTTAAAAATCTGTCTAGATACCACTATCTGTGTGCCAGCAAAGACTCCTTAAGCAGCCAGCTCCTGAGGCTTCCTTTAAGCAAGGTTATTTTCCTTTCAGCTAGAAATCATTAGCATGTTGTTCAAGGCCTTTCAACAATGTGTGTTTGTGTATGCATGTTTGTATGTGTGTTGTAGTGTGCAGTCTGTCCTAGTGAACACAAGTGGAGAAATGCATTGCTTCACACTTCAGGAAAGCATGCCTAGGGCAGCCACGAGGAACCTGAAAGAAAGAGGAAAGAGGCCAACCCAGAAGTAATAAAAAATAAATAAATAAATTAAAAAAAAAAAGGCTTCTGCTGTAGGGATGGGAGCTGGACAATTCAAATAGGCCCAATGGGTATTATGTGATGTAATTGTTTGTGTTATTTTTGTTCTAGGAGAGAATCTGTAACATGCTATAATAAATGGTGTACCATACAATTTCATTTTCTAAACTACTGAAAAGCCATAATTAGCTGTCATTCATCTGTTTTAAATATTGCTGTGCAAACAAATTAATTTAATAAATGTGAATAAAGAAAAAAGCACTTAGCCTTTTGTTTTAGCCAACAAGATTATGAGAAGAAAGCATGTGTCCTCAATATGTACTGATTCCCAGATCTTCAGCACCCACATGCTATATGCATAATATGATGTTTTTTTACACCGCCTAACCACGTACTAAAGAAAAGAATCTCTCAAGATGTTCTTAGCGTTACAAGTGAGACTTTTTTAAAATGCGAATATAAAACACACACATTCGTTATTTTCCATACTTCAGTGTTTTATTTAAAGCATAACTAGGAAGTCAAGAGATTTTGTAAGTGAAACCCAGCCTTATTTAGGATCATAGAATCATACGATCATAGGAGTCTGCTTAGTATACAAAGTGTCTCAAAGGCTGCAATCCCAAAGGCCATTAATGCCTTTTGAGAGCATGATGTCTGGTTTCTGTGTTCAGAACAACTGTATCTACATGAAAAGGTGACTGGCATTTGCCCTTAGGCTTTGAATTTCTCAAGGCCGTGAAGCTCTGGCAGTTAAGTTTCTGTAGCAGAACATACAATCAAAATACACCCATTAATATTCTGTTGCAAACTGAGTTTAAACATTACCTAGGTGGGCTATCTGCAAATGGTAAATGCAGTGTTTATCTCCATAAACTGATTGTGTAAGACAACAGCACTCCATGCTAGTTTACAACACTGTTTCACTTCAGTTGCCTAATCTAGATTATCATTGCTCATTTCAGAGGTACCTACTAAAAACGTGCATTAAATCTGCAAATGTGACTACTATAAACATTTATAACATATTTTAACTGGAGTACTGAGTTATCTGTTACTAAATTTTTATTGCTAGTCATGTACATTAACACACCACATGCACTTTGACATTTGGAGACTATTGCCTAGGAATCTTTTACTGCTTTATAGTAAGCACATGAAAAGTATCGCCTTCTTCTCTTGTGTCATTCTGTTTTACGACATCAAGATTCAGACCTATGAGATTCTGTTGCAGGCAAGTTTGTATTCTTCTGACAGAACCACAACACTTGACACTCAAGTGTCAGCACCCTCATTATAAGGCTGGAACAAAAGCCCACAGCTTTTCCTGTAGTCACTATTTTTGTCCACATGATAATTAGTGCAGTGTCGGCTTGATGACAATATTACATGCATCATGAAAGATTAGTGCACATTAAGTATAATGTAGATAGAAGACATTTAAAATTTCTACGACTTACAGAGTGCTTAATGTGTTCTCACTGCCAATTACTGAGGAACCTCTAATGCTGTGCTCAGCTGTGCATCAGATAATGACTCATCCCAAAGCCAAGGTGTTGATTGGTGTCTGGAAGATCTGATCTTCAGACACAAAGTACTGTGATAAGATAGTGGGTTAGGCAAATTATGAGGCAGCTAACTATCCAACAAAAATAAGAACAATTTTAGCATCACAGAACACAGGCTATGAAAAGTTCACAGCCCAGGATTTCTACGTTGTGTGCATCCTCTTATCATTTAACAGACAACAGTTTCAAAACCTAGCATTGGAGTTCTGCTTTAGAGGTCCTAGTTTACTGAAAGTCAGGAGAAGCTTAGAGTCCTAGTGTGTGCATCTGATTGTCTGACTACTCTCAGAAACTGGGAGTTTTAATCCCTGTGTTCTACTGTAATCTCTCCTATTGCATTTAATCTGTTCAACTGGTTTGCAAATAATGGTGCAGGGTTCTGACATGTTCTCCAAGCAATGTACTTAATACTGTAATGCATTATTCAATAATCTGTGCCTGCAACACCGCTTTTCATTTATAGTCATTTGCACTGCATCTGTTTGCATAGAACAAGTCAAGGTTTTAAGCCAGAAATTTCTGGTCTAACGTGTCAAGTGAAGAACATGGAACGAGTTCAAGAATTCCAGATGCTGGCAGGGACTGCTGTAAGTGCCGTGCACCACAGGAATGGTATACAGCTTAGTAAATGACTCATGAATTGAAATATTCATTTGTACTATGTGTGATGACCCCCACTTCACTCAGGAACTGAAAGGCTGAATCTCAGTTGTTTCTTCAAATTCATTGCTCCTAAAGCTATTTAGAAGCTCATATAGCTAAAAGTTAAGGCAAATGTTGCTAATGAGCTAAATCCTATTGGGTTCAATATGATGCTTATAACTTCTTCTTCTTCTTTTGGCTTTTCCTGGTTAGGGGTCGCCACAGCGGATCACCTGTCCGCTCATGATTGGCAGTGGAGTTTTACAGTGTCGAGTTGCCAGCCCGGCACCCAACCTTCCACAGAAGGCACACACACACACACACACACACACACACACACACACACACACACACACACACACACACACACACACCTAGGGCCAATTTAGAGTGTCCAATCCCCCTGCAGCATGTCTTTGGGATGTGGGAGGAAACCGGAGCACCCGGAGGAAACCCACGCGACCACAGGGAGGACATGCAAACTCTGCACAGAAGGCACCCCAGCCGAGGATCGAACCAGAGAACCTCTTGCTGTGAAGCGACAATGCTAACCACTGCACCACCATGGCAATATGATGCTTACAACTACTGTTTGAATATTGCATGTCTCATCAAAAATCATGTGCAAAGGCACAAAATGGGCTGCATTTTATTTCTGGCTTTGTCTACAGCTCATCCGTGTAAAAGTTACTGTTGTGCTGTTAATTTGGCTTAAAACTGCAGTGTTAAACAAAACTAATTTAAAAATCATGTTAATAGATTTTTGTACCTTCCTTCACACGTTTCTGGGAAGGGCACACCACAGGCATTGTAGTGACATCAATGGTGAGATGGAAGGGTCAGTTTTCTGGCTTGTAGGTATCCTAACATACTGTGATGTAAATGTATTTGCTTAATGGCATTGAGAAAGGTCAGAAAATTGTATTTATATCCTAAAAATCACACTTGCTAAATAGTTGTGTGCATAGCTAACATGTTTACTTGTGAAAGGAGCACATGCTGCAAATTTATGTAACATGGATGTTGAGTGCAAGTGGACAAGGTGCTAATGAGCTGTGGGGGCTTGTGCTATAAAAAAATGAGATGCTGAACTGCAGTACTTCCTTTTTGCCATTCACATTATCAAATTGAGAAGACTGATGATGCAGTTGCCAGAAGCACTGCACTTTGCATTCCATAAGCAAATGAAAATACATGACTTTTCAGTATCAAATAAAAAATAGAAACATTCAGTGAATCAACCACATTTCCTAGCAATGCAGGACTGGAAGGCTTCCTCAGCAGATTCTGCATGTTAGTCCATAACTGTAAAGTAACCCATGAAAATTTACTTACAGACTGACCTCTCAACTGCCCTATTCTGGAGGAACATTCTAATTTCAGGCCTGATTTAGGATGTCCCTAATTTTGCAGATGTGTCCCTGTTTTCAGGTTTGATTTACCCTTCACACAATTTTCTGTCTCACTCTCATCACATTTGATTTTTGAAGTTATCTAGTACACAGAAGACTACACTACATGACCAACATACTAGTGGCAACAATAATTTAAAGAGAGGACACACATCTTACAACTTCCTTTTTTTTTAGAATCTAAAATAAATCACCCTGTGTGCTAGATTTTTTTTGATACAGTTCATTAAAATCTACAGATTTTACACTATCTCTTTGATAATCTTTATATTTTCCATGATTTTTGTCATGCTCTGCCTGCAGGACGAGTTTTGTGTTATTTGGTATTTAAATGTTATGCTAATTAGACATGCAGATTTTTAACTGGATGCTCCCATTTTTCAAGGGACTTTGTCCCTATTTTCAATGCCTGCAGGTTGAGAGGCACGCTTAAAAATGATGTGCCTTTCTGGTTAAAAACACTAATCAATCCATTAGTTCTTCATTTAGTCTTTGCCAGAGATAGAGAGTAAGTGGGGGTGTGCGCATCTACATATGTATGCGACTGTATATACTGCACATGCGCAGAGCACATCCAACACTAGGGCCTGGTGTTGCCTGGGGTGCCCAGCTTCTCTTCAAAAATAAAAAAAATCTGCTTTTCATCACTTTGCTTTAAATAGCTGCCTTTTACTTTAAATAAAACAGTCTCAGAAACCTCTGCATTAGGACAAGTTCCAGAAACCTTCCACTATAATGTAACACCATATGGACATGGGAGATTTCAACAACAGCACTCACCTCTTGGCACAGAAGATACACAGAGAGAAAGAGAGAGACATATGGGCACAATAGGACTTAGCAGCAGCAGAGAGTATGCTGTAAATTGATTTGCAGTATATAATGCCATCAGTTAGACAATTGCAGGCAACATTAGATTATCATTTCAGGTGAAGTCTGTGTGTGTGTGTGTGTGTGTGTGTGTGTGTGTGTGTGTGTGTGTGTGTGTGTGTGTATGCGTGTGCATGTGTGCGTGTCTGTGTGTGTGTGTCAGGGACACTGTCTAGTTAAGTGATTATGCCCAGAGTCAAATCCTGAACCTTAAATAATGAGAGGCAAGAGATGTAAACCTTCACAACAGCTGCCAGATCACTTTTACATTCTTTTTTTGTTGTTTTTGTAAATACCTACCTTGACCTGGCCAAGGCAGTTGACACAATACCCACTCAGGCATTGTTGACAAACTGACAAACTCAACAGGTTAGGTACAAACCTGTATATCACCCAGTGGATATCCAAATGGCTCACAGACAGGACCCAGGAAGTTAGAATTGGGGAGTCCACATTTACAAAGAAGCCAGTCACAACTGGAGTCCCTCAGGGATCAGTCATTGGGCCACTCCTTATTGGCATTTACTTCTCAGAGGTCAAGGCTAATATCAGCGGTCTCTGGCTGACTAAATTTGCAGATGATTGCAAATTAGAAGCTGCAATTGAATCTCACACTGACACAAATGTTCTCCAGGAGGGGCTGACACGAACAACTGATTTCAGAGCCATGGACTAAAACTAAATGCCAAGAAATGCATAATAGTATCCTTTAGGAAGTCATCCATCCCTGGTAACTATCATATTGACAACACACCCCTAAGAGTTGACCCAGTAGTCAGGAATTTAGGGACACACATATATAGTAATCTAGCCTTTGATTATTGTGTCTACAGTGGTGAGGTTATCACTCTATGTTGCACAACTTATAAACAAAGGTACTGCATCTAAGTCCAAGGAAGTCATTGTTCCACTATATTCGACATTCATCAGGCCAATCATTGAGTACAATGCCCTCTTTGGTATGTACCTAACCAGGCTTCTCCAACAATTGGAACATCCACAAACATTCCTCACTAAAAGAATACAGACCACCTCAAGGCCCTATCACTGTATTCTGTCTCCTACAGGCTTTTGAGGGGAGATCTATGCCTGGCATACAGGGCATTGTCAAACCCCACTCTGATGGACCTCCTGCATATCCACAGAACAAATAGCACCAGAATTACCCACTCTAGAGATTTAAACCTTGCCTGTGATAAATAGGACCTGCTGGAGAGATAGGTATGCATCCCAGAGACTATCCCGTCTATGAAACAGTCTCCCCATCCATGTGAAGCAGAGATCCTCACTAACCCAATTCAAGTCCAACTTGGACAATTGGATTGGAAACCAGAAATTCATCCCTGGTTTGGCACCTATGTCTCTAATGGAGATTTGTGATGCATGGCTAGGCTTAAAAAGGCCCTTGTGATCTTTAGCCTAGTAAACACCTATGAACCTATGAGGATTACAGCCTATCCATATTAGTCAGAGTTTTATAGTTTTGTGGTTCATAGTGTCAGTGGTACAACAGGTAACACATTTGTGTTTGGTGCAGAATGCTGTGGGTTACTTTCCTACACGGATGGATCAACTGCTGACACTGCAGTGCAGGATAAGTGGAATGCAGCAGTCTTGAGTGCATCGTCCTTTGGGTGAGTTGCCTAGTAACTATGAACCTTTTGTTTGCCAGCCATTCCCTATTCCACAGCTTATCTAGTTCAGAAAATGTTATGGTGATATCACTAATGCACCAAATTTTCTTTTAATGTAACAGAGGCAACTTATTCCTCCAGGGTGGCAGGCTCTGCATTTGTAGAAGAAACACTGAAATGCAAAGTTGTTTGCCAGCAACAATCTCTACATTAGTAATAGTTCTGTTTAATGTGGAATTATTCAGGTGACTATTACTTCTGCAGAGATTGCATATATTGACTAATACTGGCAGATTATAATGACAGCAGTTTTGAGAGGGCTTTTATGACTGAAATATCCTGAAATGGGTAGTTTTGTCATTATTTGTTTATACATTTTGATTCACTGCTTACTGGAAAAAATGTTCCAAATTACAAATTTAAAACACATCCTGAAAAAGGTTGCTGTATTAAACAAGGAATATAATTTAATACAATCAGGAAGGTGAATCAAGGAAGACATGCATTTTTGCATGGTCCTAAAAATGTATGTTGGAGAGCCAATGGGTTGAAAACAGCCCAGGGCCAAGGTACATTTAATCTACCACTGGCCAGATGCATTTTCAAAGAATGCAGGTTTCAATGTAGTTTCAATGCCTGTGAGGTTCAGGGGCAAGGAAGTTTGCTGTTGGTCATGCTAAGTCCGTTTTCGTTGTGAGACTGTTTAGCAAATGACTATCAGTGTTTGTGCTACAACATTTAAACTAAACGTTTTAAATCAAATCCAAATATCGATAATCATTGTACAGTATAAGTAAAAATAAAATAGCATGCATGTTGACAGGTTTGAATAGTGCTTATGATAACTGGGGAGAGACAGGCAAGTAATTGAATACTGGGATGGCTGCAGGAGGGGGGGGCTGATCCATTACTATGCCTAGGGCCCTATTTGTGTGTGCGTGTGTGTGGTTTAAATTAATGCATGTATCATGAAGTGAACATGTATGTATATGTTTCATGAGTGCACACTACACAGCAGTCTGTAAGTTTAAATCTTGGTTTCCTTATGTGCTGCTGTGTCGATTACTGTACTTTTAAATTACTCTTGAAGATCAGGGTGTACTAACCATGAAAAATATGTATGCAGACTACACAGGAAACTACCAAAATATGTAGAACTGACTGTGTAGTGCTCTGATTATCTTTACTAGGTCAGAACTCCTCAGTTTAATTTTTTTTTGCCTCCACTTGTTTAAATTGACTAAGTGGTTTGATGTCAGTGATTAAGATCATTATTAGTGATATTTTCATCTTGTATGCCATGCCTTTAAAATATCTGAAAAAGAAATTGTGGGCAAGGTATAATTACTAAAACACTACAGGAAAAAGGGAGGCATGCTTACCTATGAAACAGAAGATGGTAAAGCTCGAGCAGTAAGGAATTACAAGAGCTAGCTACTCATCATAAATAAAATCTGAAATAGAGCCAAAAGTCAACATAATATTATGTTTAGGCCACAGACTAGCAGAAAAGGTAAAAATGTACTAGTACAAATGGCAGCAAAAGGATGGATGTTGTTGACTAGCAATTTTATTTTCATAGATGTCATTTGTAGTATCCATACAACAATCATAGTAATTAGAAAAACTGCCCAGAAGAGTCTTCTGCTGGCAAAATTCAGACAGCTACTGAGAGAACAGACTCATGGTGAGCTTCAATACTGAACAAATCACTTGTAAACAAAAAAAGTATGTTTATATAAATACATAAGCAATAATAAATCTGCATAAATAATACATAAGCAACAATAAAGACTAATATAATATTAAATAAGCATTCAGTGAAGTGCAGTAATCTACGTATAGCACAATGTAACATAAGAGCAGTACCAAAATGCAGCCAAGGCATGTGATCTTAGTTTATATGTATGTTTGTTAACCAGGTTAGAACACTGACCCAAACAACCTATTTCAGATTCAGTCCTGGGAAAAGTCCAAAAAAATAGAGCCATTTGTAAATTATAGGTACATTTTTAACAGAAGAAAAAAAAACACAATAAATTGCACATCTTGGATGAACTATAGCAATGCCTGAATAAAGCAAATAAAAATTCCACCACTAAAGTTACAGTGACAACTTAGAGGAGATATAGGCTGGAATTCATAGCTATTGAGTGAACACATCATGGGTATCAGCTCTGTCTGTGAATGAGTGTAGCTAAGCTAAGATTCAGAGGTAATTTATGCTAATGAGTCATGGATGCAAATAAATAAAAGCAAATAAACTCATAATGAGATATAAATCAGAAATGATTTAACCCAGCATATGCTAATGAAGCCTGCTTGCTGTTCATTGTTGTTTTCATTCTGTCTGCACATCCATTGTAAAAAGTGTAGCTGAGCTTATTATATTTATGTAATGTTAGCTTAGCTGTTTCCCTTTTTGCCCTGTAAATAAAATGCAGTCAGGCACAAGTTCTTTCCATATAATCATTAGTCAAACATCACCTGTCATCCTCAGAAAAAAAAAGTTGTTTAACACAATTCCCATTATATACACTGTGACATCCTCACACTGGGCCAGTAATCATGGAACCTCAATCCTCACCACTGACACTAGAGAGGGGCGTTCACTTGAAATACAAAAGGATGCACTCAGTATTTCCAGATACAGACCTCTCTGCATCAAACACAATTTCCCTTAAGAGCATACAGGGCACACACTCAGTTCGGGGTCTGGTTGTCTCTATCTGTCACTCTCCAGGTCCACAATAAGGTACCCCAATGGCACTGTGAAACCAGTGCTTCAAGTCCCTGCCCAAAATAGCTGAGACACACACACACACACACACACACACACACACACACACACACACACACACACACACTTTGAGATTTAATTTTCGCACAAACATACTCCTGGGAAAGGCTGGCACAGATTACCTGCTCTACCCACTTTGCCTAGACTATAAGGTAGATTCACTGCCGCCAATCAGTTACTATAAGGCTCCTAAAAGGGTATCCAATTATGCTGAGTGAAGTTAATATTAATACAAATGGTAATGTGGAACAAACAGCAAGGTTTTCAGGGTGGCTAGAGTTATCACCAAATAAATATGTGCAAATACTCTTAAAGCTTAAATATTTTCTAAAAATGGCCAGCCACAATGAAAAGCTTAAAAATATTTGATAAATAATAAAACAACATGAGAATACTAAATATCTATTTACACTAAAAACCAGAGTTTCAGCTACATTCAATATTAAAAACAGCACTAATGGAAAGTTTCACACAGTTATAGAAAAACAGTATTTAGCTAATCTCACTAGCTATTCCTGATTGTCTAAAAGAACTACTGTTCCATAGTTAAGTTACTTACCACCACAAGGCAAGATGTTGTGGGTGAGTGGTCCTTTTTGTAAGACCCAAGGCAGAATGCAGAACATTGAGAGCAAATTCCTATTAATATTTAAATAATATTTTTGGCTTACAGAATGACATCACACACATCTGGTCATTTGACTTTGTTTCCCATGCTATCATCAACACTAGAAGCTGACAGGATTTTAGCACCTATGTGTTACCATACACACAGGCAAAGCTTTGCTCAGATCCCCTGGAAGTCATAAAACCATAAAACCATTCCACTCTTCCTGCAGGAGCTAAAACATGTTCTCTAGCATAGACATTGCATCTCTGGCTCCATTCAAAATTGTGGGATAGCATCTTTATGGCTTAACCCATAAAGTACTTTAATTTCAGATATATTTTAAAGCTTGCTGCATCTTAATTGTGATTAACCTCTGCTCTGCCAGTATCCTCTGTTGAAACATATACATTTAATTCAGTTGCAATAATGGATGCACGTTTCTTTTCTTTCAAGCAGGGTACACTGTTGATACATTTTAACACAAGCAACTTTACAAATACATTTTTAAACACAAACATCTGTACAAATCAGTTTGATACACAAATGACATATCATTCTTTACAAAATTCTAGCTAGCTTTGTTGGCATATGTTACAAATCCACTGCCCTATTTCTCCTGGCATCGGTGGCAGTACCTTCTATTGTCACACATCTCCCCCCTTTGAAGACTCAAGCTAGTTTTTCAAGTGCCCCTTGAGAAACATTGTTTGAGTGGAATGAGCCTCTCTGAGAATACATTATGCCATACCAAGTCTTGATAGCCAATCTGCATTGGCATTGCTAAACCCACTATGGTGCTGTACTGTTATATCATTTGCCTGCAACCCTAGGCTCCACTTTATTAACTTGGCATTTTGCTGGCTGACTTGATATAGCCATGTTAAGGGATTGTGGTCTGTAACTACAGTGAATTTTCTTTCATACAGATAGGGTTGAAGTTTCTGCAGTGCCCATATGATGGCTACATATTCTTTTTCTACTGCTGCATAACATTCCTCCCTAGGTTGGAGTCTGCAGCTGAGATATACCACTGGGTGCTATTCTCCCTCTGAGGAAATCTTGCTGAGTACAGCCCCCACCCCATGGTTCAAAGCATCCACCTGCACAACAAATTATTTGCTATAATCTGGACTGGCTAACATAGGGGGTCCTCGCAAAGCTCCTTTAAGCTTTTGGAATGCCTGCTTACAGGCTGGGGTCCACACTATCTTGTCTGGCCTATGTTTTCCTCATCAGGTCTGTGAGGGGAGCAGCTATTGTACAATAATTGGGAACAAATTTTCCATACAACCCTGCTGTCCCCAAGAATGTCCTCACCTGTTTTTTGGTAACAGGGGTAGGCCAAGCTTGAATGGCTTCCACTTTGGCTGGTTTTGGACTGATCTTACTACTCTGCACTCTATGTCCTAGGTAGGATACCTCTGCCATACCCACCTGAAACTTACTGGGCTTAATGGTCAACCCTGCCCTTTGCAGTCTGCCCAGAACCTGCTAACATGCTGAAGGTGCTAATGCCAGGAATAGCTGTAGATAGCAATATCATCCAGGTAAGCAAGGATATAATCTCCTGCTCCTTCTAGGATATGATCTACCAGCCTCTGGAAAGTTGCAGGGGCATTTTTCATCCCTAAGGGCAGCTTTGTAAACTTGTATAATCCAAAAGGAGTTGCAAAGGGTGACCTCTCTCTAGCCATGGGAGTTAAGGGCACCTGCCAGAAGCCCTTGGTCAGATCAATAGTTGTCAGATACTTATCCTCACTCAGCTGCTCTAAGGCTTCATTTGTCTTAGGCATGGGGTTAGCATCTGACTGTGTGGCTATTTAATTTCCTTTCCTATAGTCCACACAGAACCTGATGCTGCCATCTTTCTTTGGTACCAGCACCACTGGAGAGGCCCAGGAACTGCTGGACTCCTGGGTTACTCCAGTTCCAACATTTCCTGTATCTCCTCCATCAGAGTCTGTATGACTCTCTCAGGGACCCTGTAAGGGGCCTGCCTGATAGACCTTTGGGGTCCTGTAGCCACATGGTGCTGCACCAGATTTACCAGTGAACATGTCCCCAAACTCCTGTAACACTGCTCAGATTTCTCAAACTTGGATAGGGGATAGCTGCTGGGACATTGCTACCTCTTCAACAGAGGTGTCAGTCCAAGCCTCACCGAGATCAGTTAACAGATCCCCCTCACACTCCTGCCATCCACTGCAATTACTTAGTACAAGGGCCTCCCTATCATGGTAAGGTTTCTTTATGTTACAATGGTACAATGTGTGCCCCTGACTCCTGCCTAGCAGTTCTACCATGTAGTTAATATCACTGACCTTTCATAACACTTTGAAGGGTTCCTTCCAAACTGCCTGCAGCGTATGGTGTCTGACAGGAATAAGAACCATTACCTGCTGCCCTACAGCATACACTCTGGCTCTAGCTTTCCTGTCATACCAGACCTTTTTCTGCTGTTAGGCTCCTGCCAGGTACTCCTGGGTCAAGCCCATGAGCTTCCTGTGCTTTGTCCTGAGGTTTAGAACATATGCCACAACAGACTCCTTGTGGGATTCACATTCACCCTCCCACTCATCACAAATCAAATTCAAAGGTTGCCTTACCCGATGCCCATACAACAACTCAAAGAGAGAAAAAAACTGTGTACTCCTGGGGAACCTCTCTGTAAGCAAACAGCAGATGGGGCAAATAGTTGTCCCATTCTCTCTTAAACTGGTCTGGAAATGCCCATGGCATGGTATTTAGTGTAGAGTTTAACCTCTCTACAAGATCATTAGTCTGGGGATGGTAGGGGGTGGTCTTTAGGTGCTTCACCCCACAGTACTTCCACAGACAAGTCAGCAGGTCTGACATGAAATTGGCACCTCTGTCAGTCAGTATTTCTATTGGGAAACCTAGCCTGATGAGAATCTCTAGAAAATAATTTGCCACCTTCTCTGCCTTGATGGTGGACAGAGCCACTGCTTCAGGTTATCTTGTAGCATAAGCTACTAGGGTACACTTCTTCCCTGTGGAACTTGAGGCAATCAGATGCCCCACAATATACTTAACTACCTTCTGAAATGTCTCCTCAATCATAGGCAAAGACATCAAAGGAGCTTTGACCTTGCCTCCTGCCTTACCTACTTTTTGGCACTGCTCATAGGTCGTGCAGTACCCTGTTACATCCCTTCCAATCTCAGACCAATAAAAGTTCTGCTTAATGCATCTGTTGGTATGCTGTACTTCTGTATGACCTGTAAAAGGAATGTCATGGGCTATGGCTAGAAGTGCCATATTGTAACAGATGGTAGGCTCTAAGCACTACCAACTGCTGTATTACCTCACACTCTAGTCCTCCTTCATGGGTCCACTCTAAACATTAACCCTTTGTTCCAGTATACAGACTCCCCTTTTCTTTGAAAATTAGGTGCCTCCATAACTACCTCCCTCAAGCCTCTTAGTCTAGCATCTGAGACCTGAGCCTGTTTCAGCAACAGTTTTGTGACTCCTCCCAGTTCCCATTTTACAGGAAGTCTGGTATCCTCTGACAACAGTGTCTCACTGTTAGCCTGGGTACTACCACTTACCTCTGCCCTTGCAGTCACTCTGTCTAAGGGAACATCAGTACCTACTGGCAGCTGTGGCTCACCTTCAGGCTTGCTGCTACAGGGTAGCTCCCTCCCTGAAATAGCCACACCATCAGCCCCAGCATCTGCTGTAGTGTCTGTCTGGGTCTCCCCCAGGCTACCAGACCCACATGCCTGTCTTCAAGCTTGACTTCATGTAACTGCATGCACACAAGGTACTGCATTATCAAAATCATTCTCTGTCAAGACATCTGTGGCTATATCCTCAAACACTCTTACTTGCTTGTTTCCATTTACACCCTCCCAGTCAAGATGAACCTTGGCCAAGGGCATTTGGAATGGGGTCTCTCCTAAAGCTCTGAACAGAGTGGACTGCCCAAGCAAGTACTGTTCCTCTTTCACCACTGCAGACTTCACAATGGTTATTTCAGAGGCTGTCTGTCTCTTAGTGGCCTGTTTTCCATCCACTACAATAGGATATAACCTCTTATGATAGTTTGGTACCCCTGCTGTCTCCAGACAGCTTACCATTGGCATACTGTTATTCCCACTTGCTGGGTCCCCTACCTTTCATTCCCCGCCTTCCCTCCATGGAGATCTAATGCTACATGGCCCCACTGGTTACATTTAAAACATTTAACCCTTGATCCTGGCCATGAACCTGAACTAGTGGCTTCCCCTATTATTGGCGGGCTCTGTTGGGGTGGTTTAGGCTGCCCACCATGGGTTCCCTTATATCCATGTGCAGCACTGTGTGCCCCTTTCCTGTGCAGTGATGTCCTGCTTGCTAAGTAGAGACCCCCCTTTCTCCCCAGCTCATCTGCAGAGTTGCACTGTCAGTCTGCCAACCAGATACTCATGTCCTCAGGCAAAGTGCTAAGGGCTTGTTCGCTCACCAAACAGATCTGCCAACTTTTCAAAAGTGATGACCTGACACCCACTCACCTACCTGTGAAAATAAGTGCTTAACTCAGCAATATAATCACACACACTTTCATCTGCCTTGCATTTATGCTCATGAAACTTTCTTCTGCAAACTTCAGGTGTTAACCTAAACTGTTATAGTAAACAATATTTGACTTTGTCAGAATTTAAGCAGTCAATATCAGGCAATTTAGAAACAGCAGTTACAGATTTACCACAGAGTAAATGGGTCAGAAACCATACCCAGAGCCCTTGGTCAACATTGTACTGTTTACATACTCTTTTGATTATATGAATAAAACTATAACATTATCACCGTCTGTAAATTGTAGAAATTTACTGACCTTTGTTGCTTCTGGTGTTTGGTTATTCCCTTCCCCATTACCTCCATGACCCTGGCATAGAGTCAGCATCTCCCTCTCATGTCGATGCTGCTTCTCATTTTCTTCAGCTTCCAAATGCCACAGTCTCTCTTCTGTTTCCATCTGTTTCTCCTTTTATTCAGCCCCCAAACATTGCAGTCTCTCTGCTGATTCTAATTCCAAATGTTTGGCCTCCAGTTCAAGTCTCTCTAACTCCAGATGGATGTTTACATCCTCTGAGGGAAAAGCTGTACTGTCCTGTTTCTGAGGGCTGCAAATGCCCATCACCAGACTGGTTATCCTCCTGGATGCTGGTCTAAGCTGTGATTAAGGCTGAAATAATTTCTTCTTTAGTCAGGTTGGCATGCACCAGTCATTTGGCTTTGCACACCTTGGCCAAATGATTCTTTGTCAGCTTGCCATAATCCCCTGCTGATAATTTTGCCTGCTCTTTCTGACTAAACTAAACTAACAAAAAATAAATAATTGAAAAAAACTGTTGTAATATGAAACTCTGAATGTTCACGGTATGGCTGCTGAGAGAATACACACCTTTAGTGACAACTGCTTACAGGCTATTGAAGTTCAGTGTTCACACCACTGCTCACCAATATGTGATGTCCCCATGCTGGGCCAGAAATCAAGGAGCCTCAGTACTCACCACTGACACTGGAGAGGGATGGTCACTTGCAATACAAAAGGATACACTTAATATTTCTAGGTGCAGACACCTCTGCATCAAGCACAATTTCCTTTAAGAGCATACAGGGCACACACTCGGCCTGGAGTCTGGGTGTCTCTGTCTGTCTCTCCCCAGGTCCCCAATAAGGCTCCCCACTGGCACTGTGAAACCAGTGCTTTGTGTCCCTGCTCCATGTTGCAGACACACACACTCTTTGAGATTTAATTTTCTCTCTCTCACACACACACACACACAAACACACACACACACACACACACACACACACACACACACACACACACACACACACACACACACACACACAGATTACCTGCTCTAACAACTTTGCCCAGACTATAAAGTAGATGCCCAGACTATAAGGTAGATTCACTGCCACCAGTTAGTTACTATAAGGCTCTTAAAAAGGTATCCAGTTATGCTGAGGGAAGTTAATATTGATACAAATGGTAATGCTGACCAAACAGCAATGCTTTCAGAAGCGGCAAGAGTTATCACCAAAGAAATGTGTGCAGATACTCTCAAAGCTTAAATAATTTCTAAAAAGGACCAGCCACAATGAAAAGTTCAAATATATTTAATAATAATAAAAGAACATGGGGATACTAAATATCAATTTACAGTAAACACCAGAGTTTGTCACACTGAATACTAAAAATAACACCAATGCAAAGTTTCACACTGTTATAGAAAAAAAACATATTTAGCTAATCTCATTAGCTGTTCCTGACTGACTAAAAGAATTACTGTTCCCTAGTTAAGTTACTTACTAGCACAAGGCAAGATGATGTGGGTGAGTGGTCCTTGTTGTCAGATCCAATGCAGGATGCTGAGAGCAAACTCCTACTAATATCTAAATATTATTTTTGGCTTACAGAATGACATCACACACATGTGGTTATCTGGCAGTTTCCCATGCTATCACCAACACTAGAAGCTGACAGGATTTTAGCACTTGTGAGTTACCATACACAACAGATCTTTGCTCAGATCCCCTGAAAGTCATATAACCATAAAACCATTCATTCTTCCTACAGGAGCTGCAACATATTCTCTAGAACAGACTTTGCATCTCTGGCTCTATTCAAAACTGTGGGATAACATCTTTTTGGCTTAACCTATAAAGTAATTCAATTTCAGATACATTTTAAAGTTTGCTGCAGCTAGATTGTGATTAACCTTTGCTCTGCCAGTATCCTCTGTTGAAACATATACTTTAATTCAGTTGCAAAAATGCATGTACTTTTCTTTCCAGCAAGGCACACTGTTGATTCATTTTAACACAAGCAACTTTACAAACATATTTTTAAACACAAGCATCTGTACAAATCTGTTTTTGTACACAAATGACATATAATTCTTTACAACATTCCAGCTAGCTGTGCTGGCATATGTTATTAATCCACTGCCCCATTTCTCCTGGCATGGGTGGCAGTACCTCCTACCGTTGCATACACATGCAGAATCCAGCAAAGTAAAGAAAGCAATTTATAGGTGAATACTAAGTTAACTGCCTTGAAGGGTCATTTTAAGCTCAGCCAATAACACAAGGTCAGAATCAAACTATGTACCTTGTGTCTATGAGGTGAATACCTTAACAATTATGCCAAACCACCCTGACATCTGTCTTTCATTAGCCCCTTCAGACAGTTGATACCTGCAATGACCAAGTATAATGTACACATTGACATGAATGATTTTAATTCACCAACCACTTCCATTTCTTATGCTTTTCTGCAGTTTCAGTAAATTCTGTCATTTCATGTCCAGCTATTT